>NC_092313.1:36418188-36721218 GCF_036785885.1 Coffea arabica
CTGATGTTGCTGGTATCAAAATTGATCAGACATGGCATACCTGCTTTTGTGATGACAAAAAGGGGGAGAAATTGATTAGCACTGATGATGTAAAGAAATTAGTTAGGGGGAGTCAATTTTAGGGAGAGTTGTGTTTCTTTTCGTATACTCATGCACTTCGTTAGGGGGAGTTGTAATCCCAGCTCATATTTCTACTTTTCTTTTGCTCTATCCAAGTGTTTTGTCATCATAAAAAAGAGGGAGATTATTTATCTCAATTCATATCTTTTGATGATTACAAAACAAACGGATGTTACTAATATTTTTTGTAGAGACTCTTTTCAGAAATGGCACTAAACAGGTCTGAGGACTTTGAGCAAAAAGAAGATAAAAAAGGTAAAAAATGCTGAGGAAGATGTCGAACGCACAAAAGGAGAGTATCGGACGTCCGACATCCATTGAGTAACTTCGGACGTATGAAGAACTCAGACTCGGACGTCCGAAGAAGAAAAGTCAGGGCCTCTACGATTACTGATCACGATCGGACGCCCAACACCTGAGCATCGGACGTCCGACAAGCGTTGCTGCACTTCGGACGCAACACATTGGACGCATCGGCCGTCCGAAGGAATTGAAGAGGAACCTCCATGTCTGCATCTTACCCTCGGACGCATGGTGTGAGGGGATCGGACGTCCTAAGTGGTTCAAGAAAATTTCTCGAACTCACTGACCTTGCTCGGACGCATAAAAACTGACGATCGGACGTCCGACAGCACCAACGGCTAGTTGACTTTTCAGATGCCTTCTGTCCGTTGACAGCATTAATTGAAGAATTTTTTGGTCTTCTATAAAAAGAACAAAGTCAACCACCTCAGGATAACTTTGCACATCAAGTCTACATCATATCGTGAGTGATTCAAGTGTTAGAATACTCTAAAGGAACATTTGTATTCTTAACTTGTGCAATTTTCTTGTAGCTTTTCAAGTGTGACACAGCTTCTTCAATAGTGTAGCATTGTGAGGGTTATCCGAGTGTTTGTAAAACTTCCCTGCTTGACCAAGTGAGGTTTGGGGCAAGAAAGAAGTGATCATTCCCTTGTACACAAGAAATTGGTTGCAAGATTGTTCAACTTGAAGTAGCTTGATTATATAAAGTGTTGTTCAAACTCAGTGGAGTTTGAAGCCTGGTTTGTTTCTCTATTTTCGTTTATAGCTTTACTATATAAACTGTTCTCCTTTTCATCTCACGAACACTTGTGCTTTCTTGTAAACTGATCCATTGAGTGGTCTTTGAGAAAAGAAGGGTAGGCTTGAAAAGAGTGACCTATATCTTAGCTGTTTTTAAAAAACCAAATTCACTCCCCCTCTTAGGTTGTCTTCGATCCTTACATATAACATAAGTCGAACTTATGAATTCAAACTTACAAAAGTCAAAAGTACAGTTGTCTTAACAAAAGGTTACAAGTTCAAGCAAAATAAAGCTAAGAAAGCTCTTGACCGTTAGTCCATCCCCGATCTGTTAAGGATAACAAAGGGAGTGGGGTGAGCTAAAATTCAGTGAGGTTCCAAGTAAATAAGTAAGCACATAGCCAAATAAGGGCATAAAATAACCAAGTAAATACCGTATAGTACAACAACAATTTAATCACAGTTCAATTCAAGGATATGAATGGCTTCCAAATGCCAAATCCCCTTGAGCTTGATCATATCGGGGTCAGTTGAGTCTCCGTCAATGTTTGTATTTAAAGAATATAAAGTCCGTAGAACACCACTTTCTCCAATCTCCGTCCACCAGTCAACCCCCTACCGGGCCCACACTCCATAAACAGTAGTTAGGTAATACTCGAGTATACCGGTTTCCAGTGTTTAGTAAACAGTTCCCAAGATTTATCGGTCTTCTCGACCAAGCCCTTACTGGCTCGATAGAATTGACTCACCTATGAGGTTGGGTACCCAAACAGTAGCAGTAGTTGATGGGGTATCACCCAAACAATTCAAGTACAGTCACATATAGAGAAATCATATCTCATAATAGCAGTATACAGAGCCTCAGTGGAAAGTGAGGGAGGTCGAGTGCGATAAAGTACACGCTCGTCTCTATTTTTATCAAAACAAAGTTTGGCTCAAACAATCGTAAATCAAGTATTCAGATATCTCACATAAGCAGGTAGCAGGTAGTGGAACACTCACCTATCAAGCAATGCAGTAGTCAAACGTCAAATATCTCAGTTACGACCACCTTCGTTTCCCAATCTTAGGGCAACAAGTGAAATCGTTAACAAATTGGATTCATTTATCACTCAATCGTAGGCTCATTAAGAGACCAAGTGAGTGGTTAAAGCCATACAATTCATCATGCAAATTTGGTCCAAAATGCAGTAAAAGTTCATGAGAAAACAAGTTTAGTAGGTGCGTGAAAGTTCGGCAAAATAAAAGTTTCATTCGAGCTGAAAAGGTTCTTCACGGGTAAAACAGTCGAGACCGCGCAGTTTTGGAAAAACGGTTATATCTCACTATAGGAAGGTCGGAATTAGGTACTGTTGATGGCGTTGGAAACTAGACTCGAAGGGCTTTCCAATGGTACCAAATTCATACTCTGGATAGTCTCCTATCAGTACCAGTAGCTCAGACAAGTCGGCTGATTTTTCAACTCTGGATCAGCCCTAACCTCAAGCAAAACTACATTAGTTCTTGGTGCTATCTTCATTTATTTTGGTTCAAATTCACGCAAATCAGTCCTCAAAAGTTCATATACAGGGAGTCACATCACCTAGGACCATTGGATTTCAAAATGTAACACATAAACATGATTAAGAATATCCATAGCAGTCTAGCCATCAAGAAAACCAAACCAGTCCACCATAGACCAAACCACCACTTTACTTGCTCAAATTTCATTCCAACTCATACATGAGTTTAACCAATGTCTAGTCATGTTTATTAGGCTTGATTAGGGTACAATGAAACCCCAAAGATCAAGAAGAAACCTTTCCTTCTCATACCGGTCAGCCAAGGAGATGAAAACAGTCCACATTTTCCTCTATTCATCCAACCTTCATCCTCTAATGATTTTCACTTAAACAACATATCAAGTGTTAAATCTAACTCAAAAGAGATTTAAAACATGTTAATACTTCATAAACAACCATGAACAAGGTTCAAACATTTCATCAAACACTTGGTAGGCATACTAACTAACTCAACTACTACTTGTTTAATTCAAGAGATTAATCCCAAATCTCAAGCAAAACAACTTGTAGTTTGCCATTAAAGCTTAAAGTACATGATAAAATACCATAAAACTATCATTTAAAGAATATTTACCTCTCTTGTAAGAAACTTGAACCACCAAATCAATCCACCAAAATGAAAGCTTCAAGCTTGAATCAAGCACTAGGGTTGGAGGAAAGTTTCTCACTAACTCAACATCTTTCTCTTTTGGTTTTTGCTCTTGATCAACTAGGGTTAGAAAACAAGAATATGGAGTTCTCCCTCTTCCTTGACAAGCCTCAAGGAGTTCGGCCACAAGGAGAAAAAAAAAAGGCTAAACTTAGTTTAAATTGTCTTCTAACCTTTGGTTAAACAAAATACTTGGCTAGGATTTTGCCACATAGCCCACTTCTTGTCCAAACCTTCTCTTAATTCTTTGACTAATGATGTTTCAATCCTTCCAAATGTACCAATACTTATTTAACACATCTAATCCCTCATATAAAGTCCCTACCACAAATAAAAGAACACTTGAAAAAATGCAAGTGGTAAATTATTTAAAACCAACTCAAGAAAATGTTTTATTTCAAGTAAAAGGAAATAAAATGTAATGCATGGGAAATGTTGTAACACATGTAGGATATAATGCAAAGGAATATAATAAGTGATTTAGATCCTAGGGTAAGGCAACTAATTTGAGGAAATTATGTTTTAAATTGAGGGTTCTCACACTCTCTCCCCCTTAAAGAATTTCGTCCTCGAAATTCTTACCTGGATCATTGAATAGTTTATGGTACTTGGCGCGAATGTCCTTTTCCACTTCCCAAGTAGCTTCCTCTACCTCATGATTCCTTCACAAAACTTTAACTAAGGGTATCTGTTTAGTTCTCAATTCCTTCACCTTTCGATCTAAGATCCGTACCGGCCTTTCTTCATAAGTTAGGGATTCATCAATGTCAATTTCTTCTGGCTTCAGTACATGAGTGGGATTTGGATGATACTTTTTCAACATGAACACGTGAAATACGTCATGAACCCAGGATAGACTTGTCGGTAACTCCAATCGATATGCTACATTTCCAACTCATTGGAGAATTTTGAATGGTCCCACGTATCGCAGTTGAAGCTTCTTTCTTTTTCCCGCCGTGAGACTTCGAAGTGGTGTAACCTTCAAGAATACCTTGTCCCCAACCTCAAACTCCAAGTCCTTTCGTTGATTATCAACATAACGTTTTTGTCGACTTTGAGCTGTCTGAAGCCTCTGACGTATCACTTTCATCTTCTCATACGTATCCTCGATCCATGGTACTGCAACTGGGTCTAAACCCCTTCTTTCCCCTACTTCATCCCAAAATATTGGTGATCGGCATTTTCTTCCATAGAGAGCTTCATATGGTGCCATTTGTATGGAAGAATGGTAGCTATTATTGTATGCCAATTCAACTAAAGCCATGTATTGTCCCCAACTTTCACCAAAATCCAAAATACAACTCCTCAGCATGTCTTCAAGTGTTTGAATAATTCTCTCCGACTGTCCATCAGTTTGGGGATGATAGGTAGTACTAAAGTTCAATTTGGTCCCCAAGGCTCCTTGTAATTGTTGCCAGAAATGGGACACAAACCGCAGGTCTCTATCAGAAACAATCCTTACGGGGATCCCTTGCAATCTCACTATCTCGTCCACGTACAGTTGGGCCAATTTCTTCAAAGAGTATCTCATATTTATAGGTAAGAAATGAACAGACTTGGACAACCTGTCTACTATTACCCAAACTGCGTCATGACCTTTTTGGGTATGGGGTAACCCTGATACGAAATCCATTGTTATATGTTCCCATTTCCACTCAGGGATTTCCAGAGGTTGTAGAAGACCTGAGGTCTTCTGATGTTCAGTTTTCACTTGTTGGCACACCAAATATTTTTGGACAAACTGAGCAATTTCCTTCTTCATTTTATCCCACCAATACAGCCTTCTCAAATCTTGGTACATTTTACTACTTCCAGGATGTACTGTATACTTGGATCGATGTGCCTCTTCCAAAATATCCCCTTTTATCACTTCATCTTGCGGTACCACTATCCGATCACGAAAATTCAAGATACCTTCGGAACTCACATTAAAGTCTTGTATCTCCCCTTTTTGCACTTTTTCTGTCCACTTTTGCACCATCTGGTCATTCTTTTGAGCCTCTTTAATTCGGTCCAACAAATCAGATCTTACCGTAATATTGCAGAAAATCACCCTCTGTCGGTCTAATCGCGGGTTCCATTAACTCACCTCTTCCAACAAATTCCATTCTTTTACCATTAATCCAGCTACTTGCACTTTTTGACTTAAAGCATCCGCTACAACATTGGCCTTGCTCGGGTGGTAGTTAATTGTACAGTTATAATCCAAAAGAAATTTCACCCACCGATGCTGTCTCAAGTTTAACTCCTTCTGAGAGCGTAGGTATTTCAATCACTTATGGTCGGTATACACCTCAAAAGTCACTCCATACAAGTAATGCCTCTACTTCTTTAGTGCAAAAACCATAGCGGCCAATTCTAAGTTGTGAGTGGGGTAATTTCGCTCGTGGGATTTTAACTTCTTAGAGGCATCCGTAATTACACTCCCATTTTGCATTAGAAAACATCCCAAACCTTCCATTGAGGCATCCGTATATACAATGAAACTATCTCTCCCATTTGGTAAATCTAAAACAGGTGCTGACGTTAACCATTTCTTTAACTCCCGAAAACTAGTTTCACACTTAGAATTCCAGACAAATTGACCATGCTTCTTGGTCAGGTCGGTTAAAGGACAGGCTAACTTGGAGAAATTTTTGATGAACCGACGATAATAACCAGCTAAACCTAGGAAACTACGGACCTCAGTTGGGGTTTCCGATCGTTTTCACTCAGATACAACCTCTACTTTTACTGGATCCACAGAAATGTCATCTTTAGATATTATGTGCCCCAGAAAAGAAATTTGCTCAAACCAAAACTCGCACTTGCTAAACTTGGCATATAACTGATGTTCTCTTAAAATCTGCAAAACTATTCTTAAATGCCGTTCGTGATCCTCTCGAGTCTTAAAATACACCAAAATATCATCGATAAACACTATGACAAATTGATCCAAGTAGGGTTTAAAGACTCGATGCATCAAATCCATAAATGCGGCAGGAGCATTTGTTAAACCAAAAAGCATCACGGCGAACTCAAAATGTCCATATCTAGAATTAAAAGCAGTCTTAGGTATATCCTCCTGCCTAATTCGGAGTTGATAATAGCCTTGCCTCAAGTCCAACTTAGAGAAAACCACTGCTCCTTGCAGTTGGTCAAACAATTCATCAATGTGTGGCAAAGGGTATTTATTTTTCACCGTAACATCATTTAAGCCACGATAGTCAATACACAGTCTCAAACTACCATCCTTCTTTTTATCAAATAACATAGGTGCTTCCCACGGTGACTCACTTTCTCGAATAAACCCTCGCTCTAACAGATCTTGTAACTGCAGTTTCAATTCCTTAATTTCGGCGGGGGCCATTCGGTATGGTGTTTTTGCAATAGGAGCAATTCCAGGCACCAAATCGATCTTAAATTCTATTTCCCTCTCTAGTGGTATCAATTTCAACTTGTCGGGGAAGACATCAGGAAATTCATTCACTACTAAAACATCCTCCAGTTTCATCTTATCTCCAAGTGTATTAATTAAGAAGGCTAAGTAACCCTGCGTCCCTTTACTCAATAACTTTCTAGCTCGAATTCTCGAAACAAGTGCAGACGAGGCTAACCTACCTCCACATCCAGTCTTAGAGTTGCCTCTCCAGGTATAGAGAATTCCACCACCTTAGTTTTACAGTTCAATTGGGCGTTATAGTGGGCCAACAAATCCATGCCTATAATCACGTCGTACCCCTTAAGATCTAAACTTATCAAGTCTCCCACCAACTTCCATTCTCCTACCCAAATCTCGCAATTTTTATAAATCATATTGGTAATTAAGTTTTGATCCCCAGTAGGTGTTTTTACTTCTAAGTCATAGGGCAATTTAATAGGATTCACATCAATACCATACATAAAGGCAGGATTCACAAAAGAATGGGTTGCCCCAGGGTCAATTAAAAGCTTAGCTAATCGGTGGAATACAGGGACCGTAGCTTCCACTACTTCTGATGATTCAGGAACTCGCTGATGGTCCAAAGTAAAAACCCTAGTAGGGGTTTTGGGTCTACTTCTACTAGAAGTGGGTTGCTTAGGGTTTGACTTCTCCGGCTATGCACCCTCGTTCCCTTCACGGTTCTTAACAGGACAAGTGGCGATCTGACGTTCGGAACTTCCGCAATGGAGACACTTCTTCAATTTTCGCCAGCACACGTTCGTGGTGTAGTTTGCCCTACCACAATATCCACAGCTTGCGCGAGGAGTGGGTATGGGAACTCCTTGGGAGAGGGTCCTATGTTGCCCTTGTCCTTTTCCACTTTGAGTCCCTCTAGATGGAGCTCCTCCTTTTTGTGTCCCAACAATTTAAACTCCACCCGCACCTCTTCCAAACTTAGGAGGTGGTACATTCTGATCATCTCGCCCAGGAGAACTACTAGATGCACCACGTTTCTTGGCTTGAAAGGTCCGAACTTGAAGTCGAGCCTGCTCCACTCGTTGAGCTTTGTCAAGAGCATCTTTAAAGGTATCGATTTGAGCAGCGGCTAGATCCTTTTGAATTCTACATTCAATCCTTGTATAAACCGCCTTATGCGCTTTTGTTCACTAACTACCAATTCCGGAGCAAACTTGGAGAGTCAGGTGAATTGGGTCTTATATTCCGCCACACTTGAAGTGCCTTGGCGCAGTTTGATAAACTCGTCCTCCTTTTTTCCTGGATTAAGGGCGGAAGGAACTTCTCATTAAATTTTCTAGTGAAGTTTAACCAAGTATGTGGGGTTTGCTCCCTTTCCCACTTGGCACTTACTACGTTCCACCAGAAACGGGCCGCACATTCTAACTAGAAAACGGCAAAAGTTACTTGCCTCTCTTCAGTGTAATGTAACGCAGCGAATATATCCTCCATTCGCTCCAACCAGTTCTCGGCAACTTCCGGATCGGGTCCCCCAAGAAATTTTGTAGGAGCGAACTTTTGGAAACGTTCCAGGGCCCTATCTTCACCAACCTCAAGGTCTCTTTGTTGGTTACCATGTACTTGACCTTGCTGGTCAACCAAACGGGCTAGTAAATCAGTCATACGATTGATAGCCGTAGCTACCTGGTCCCCTCCTTCAACTCTGGGTCCCTGGTTCTGATTTGCTACCGATCCCTGTTCCTCCTATTGGTCCTGAACCTGCCTGGATCCACGTCCACGGCCCCGACCACATTGTCGCCTAGTCTCCATTATTACTCACTGGCCTAGGGTCCACATATAATAACTAACAGGGTAAGCAAATATGGGTATACAATAGATGCTTATTCATATTTAAAAGTTAAATAAGAAATGGAATCGAAGTTACGATAAGCGAGGGAAAATGCAAAGCAGTTAAAAACCAATGCCGAAATAAAGTCAAAGTCAAAATCAAGGTGAAATTCAAAGTCAAAGTCAAAGATCAAAGCATTATACATTAAAAAGCTCATAGTAGTCATTTACAAGATAACAAGACCAAAAGTATCAACTACGAGCCTCAAAAGTACAGATATAGTTGTACAGTCATATCAAGCAAAAACTTAGTGCAAGTGGTCAAAAGAAAGCTGTACAACCACCGAGTCACCACATCCCCTAACCTTTCTATGTACAAAGGTCAAAATTATCCACTATCCTACCCTAATAGTGAAGGCCTAGTCCGTGGCTGGACTAGCTGACCCCCCAACCTTGGCGGGTTCAGCTCCCGTACCATCTCCAATGTGAGAAGTCTCATCGCTCGCTTCTCCTAGTAGATCATCACAAACATTCAGAATGGACTCCGCTCTATTCCTTACTTTCATGGCCCTCTTGACCATGCACTCCTGAGCTTCTCCAAACTGCGTGCAAAGGTCATCCATCCTTTCTTGGCCCTCGACCACATCATACTCGAGCTCCTTAATCCGCTCGGCTTGTATCTTATTAGTTTCCTTCAGTTGATTCACTTCGCCTTCAAGCCTAGCATTGTTCTTTGCTAACTCCTTCCTTTCCTCTACCACAGCCAAAACGACTGTATTAGGATACGCATAGGTATGGCGGCACTCGCAACGTTGAAAATGATTGGCTGGACTCCAACGTACAGTGGCCCCTCTTGGCCGGATCTGATACTTAATCATCGGGAGTACTCCACGGGACGTCTCGCCAACCGATCTATCGCTAGGGCCACTAGATTCATCCATCTTACACAAAAGTGTAGATAAACTTAAGTACTCTTAAAGGGAATAATCAATATAATTCTCAAGTCGAAAATTTCTAAATCGCCCAGGCCAATTCAAACCTAGGCTCCGATACCACCTGTGACAGCCCTACCTTTCCCTAGGACGAATCCTAGGGTATCAGCGGACTGCCTGCCCAGCTCTCGCAGGGACTCGGTCGATCAAAGAACTAGCAATTCAAGATAACTAGTGAAATAACTTCAATTTGAAGCGTACAAACCCTAATGGCACATAAACGTCAAGCCAACTTCCAAACATAAAATGGCAAGCTAAAGGTCACACTTACCACTCCATACTATAATTACATAACATAAGTCGAACTTATGAATTCAAACTTACAAAAGTCAAAAGTACAGTCGTCTTAACAAAAGGTTATAAGTTCAAGCAAAATAAAGCTAAGAAAGCTCTTGACCGTTAGTCCATTCCCGATCTGTTAAGGATAACAAAGGGAGTGGGGTTAGCTAAAACTCAGTGAGATTCCAAGTAAAAAAGTAAGCATATAGCCAAATAAGGGCATAAAATAACCAAATAAATACCGTATAGTACAACAACAATTTAATCACAGTTCAATTCAAGGATATGGGTAGCTTCCAAAAGCCAAATCCCCTTGAGCTTGATCATACCAAGGTCCGTTGACTCTCCATCAACGTTTGTATTTAAAGAATATAAAGTCCGTAGAACACCACTTTCTCCAATCTCCGTCCACTAGTCAAACCCCTACCGGGCCCGCACTCCATAAACAGTAGTTAGGTAAAACTCGAGTATACCGGTTTCCAGTGTTCAGTAAACAGTTCCCAAGGTTTATTGCCCTTCTCGATCAAGCCCTTACTGGCTCTATAGAACCGACTCACCAATGAGGTTGGGTACCCAAACAATAGCAGTAGTTGATGGGGGTATCACCCAAACAACTCAAGTACAGTCACATATAGAGAAATCACATCTCATAATGTAGTATATAGAGCCTCAGTGGAAAGTGAGGGAGGTCGAGTGCGATAAAGTACACGCTCGCCTCCATTTTTACCAAAACAAGGTTTGGCTCAAACAGTCGTAAATCAAGTATTCAGATATCTCACATAAGCAGGTAGCAGGTAGTGGAACACTCACCTATCAAGCAATGCAGTAGTCAAACGTCAAATATCTCAGTTACGACCACCTTCGTTTCCCAATCTTAGAGCAACAAGTGAAATCGTTAACAAATTGGATTCATTTCTCACTCAATCGTAGGCTCATTAAGAGACCAAGTGAGTGGTTAAAGCCATACAATTCATCATGCAAATTTGGTCCAAAATGCAGTAAAAGTTTATGAGAAAACAAGTTTAGTAGGTGCGTGAAAGTTCGGCAAAATAAAAGTTTCATTCGAGCTGAAAAGGTTCTTCACGGGTAAAACAGTCGAGACCGCGCAGTTTTGGAAAAACGGTTATATCTCACTGTAGGAAGGTCGGAATTAGGTACTGTTGATGGCGTTGGAAACTAGATTCGAAGGGCTTTTCAACGGTACCAAATTCATACTCTAGATAGTCTGCTATCAGTACCAGTAGCTCAGACAAATCGGCTGATTTTCCAACTCTGGATCAGCCCTAACCTCAAGCAAAACTACATTAGTTCTTGGTGCTATCTTCATTTATTTTGGTTCAAATTCACCCAAATCAGTCCTCAAGAGTTCATATACAGGGAGTCACATCACCTAGAACCATTGGATTTCAAAATGTAACACATAAACATGATTAAGAATATCCATAGCAGTCTAGCCATCAAGAAAACCAAACCAGTCCACCACTTTACTTGCTCAAATTTCATTCCAACTCATACATGAGTTTAACCAATGTCTAGCCATGTTTATTAGGGTTGATTAAGGTACAATGAAACCACAAAGATCAAGAAGAAACCCCTCCTTCTCATACCGGTCAGCCATGGAGATGAAAATAGTCCACAATTTCCTCTATTCATCTAACCTTAATCCTCTAATGATTTTCACTTAAACAACATATCAAGTGTTAAATCTAACTCAAAAGAGGTTTAAAAAATGTTAATAATTCATAAACAACCATGAGCAAGGTTCAAACATTTCACCAAACACTTGGTAGGCATACTAACTAACTCAACTACTACTTGTTTAATTCAAGAGATTAACCCCAAATCTCAAGCAAAACAACTTGTAGTTTGCCATTAAAGCTTAAAGTACATGATAAAACACCATAAAACTATCATTTAAAGAATATTTACCTCTCTTGTAAGAAACTTGAACCACCAAATCAATCCACCAAAATGAAAGCTTCAAGCTTGAATCAAGCACTAGGGTTGGAGGAAAGTTTCTCACTAACTCAAGATCTTTCTCTTTTGGTTTTTGCTCTTGATCAACTAGGGTTAGAAAACAAGAATATGGAGTTCTCTCTCTTCCTTGACAAGCCTCAAGGAGTTCGGCCACAAGGAGAAAAAAAAAGGCTAAACTTAGTTTAAATTGTCTTCTAACCTTTGGTCAAACAAAATACTTAGCTATGGTTTTGCCACATAGCCCACTTCTTGTCCAAACCTTCTCTTAATTCTTTGACTAATGATGTTTCAATCCTTCCAAATGTACCAATACTTATTTAACACCTTTAATCCCTCATATAAAGTCCCTACCACAAATAAAAGAACACTTGGAAAAATGCAAGTGGTGAATTATTTAAAACCAACTCAAGAAAATGTTTTACTTCAAGTAAAAGGAAATGAAATGTAATGCATGAAAAATATTGTAACACATGTAGAATATAATGTAAGAGCATATAATAAGTGATTTAGATCTTAGGGTAAGGCAAGTAATTTGAGGAAATTGTGTTTTAAAGTGAGGGTTCTCACAAAAGCTCAGCAACTTATAAACTGAGAGGCAAGCTACAGACATCAGCGCGGCGTCGGCAAAAGGTGGCTGTTATATAGTGTCCATGCTTGCCCACGTTACACTATATGGCATATACCCCAAATTCCTTATCCCCAGCGGTGTAATTGATAACTATGATGTGCACGCACGTGTCAGTGTGACAGATGGCGTACATTATGCTAACATGTTCATAATGTGTAGGGTAAGTTTTGTGGAGTGAGTCCACTCTCAAATCAGAAGCATCATCGCTTAACCAAATATTCAACGTTGGAGTAAGTGATTTTGTGTTATATATGTATAAGTGTTTGTGGACTGAATGCTTCACAATAACCCCTGTCTTACGTGTTCTTGTCCCTAACGCTGTCTTATGCCGCACCAATCGTAGGACAACAATGGAGTGGATTGCGGATACTTACCACTTCACACGTTTGCCCAGGTCGTTGACTTCATCTTCCACAATCGGCATATGCAAAGGTATTATTGTTGCTTTCACGTACCATTATTTTCATACGTACACATGCTCACGCGTTCCTATTGTAACATGCAGTGAAACGCTGCTCCTGATGTTGGGTCAGATTGCATGTCGAGACCATCTAATGAGTCTGTCTCCCGGAATTTGGATAAGTTCTGAGGTATCATGCTAATTAGTACCTCCTAACTTTAAATGCGGTCCAAGTAATATGTGTGGCAATTATAACAAAACTGAATTACATCCCTCATGCTGTGCTGCAAGTCATCAACTGTTATGCTGCTTGGCTAACTTGTCGATTTCGGCGACTCAACCCATTTGCCACGGCAGCAACATGGTTTCTCCCTGTAGTTGTCTAGGTACGCATAAGCCATTTTTTGGGCTGTGTTTACAAAAGGTAGGTTATACGGACGCCAGTTATTGAACATATGTATGAACATGTTTTAGCTGTACTTAAACACGAAGTTGAAGGTCCTCTTGAACTTCCTGCTTACCCAAATATTCATTGCCCAACACATTTATTTGCAGAGTTAATTGTGCATCTTATGTTGTGCACATGCTATTTGACATTCCACCTAGTCAGCGTTCAAGTGTGTGTAATAAGCATGTGTCACCATCTCGTCTACTTTGAAGCATACATGAACAGCATATCTATTAAGTTTACGTAAGGCATGTCCACCCACCCAAATATTGTTTCTGCTTCGTCTCATTAACTGACATTTTCTTTCGCGAATAGCACCTGGTATTGTCAACCAATGTGGCTGCCAAGACATTGTATATGGACTACCTAACAGAGGCATCGTTTGGCGGACCTGTGTATGCCTGCAGCAAGGTATGGCATACAAGTGGCATAGGCATTTGTTCTGTCTGTTGGATGGTTTTGAAGTTACAGCAGACTTGATACTTTCACATACGATTGTCTGTATGGTGTAATCATAACATGTTTTGTTTCTTGCATTCGTGGCTTGCAGATTTGTGTCCCAATGAACCATCGATGTGAGCACCAGTTCCTCTGCATCGTAGACATGACCGACGACAGAGTACTTATATACGATAGTTTGCCTGATGAAGAACAAAATGCTGGCCGTGAGGCAATTACATGATTAGTTGTCAGTTTGTCAGCACTCATCCACTCACCCACCTCAACATAGTATTGTTTGACATTAAGATGTACCTCCTCACTTTCAAGCCATCTGATACGAGTCTAGTTTAGTCAGAAATCATAAGTCCTGCCTTTGCCCTTTCTCCAACCCACCCCAACTAATGTAATATGTACATATGTTTACTTATAAGCCAGCACATAAGATCGTAATTCTTTTTTCTTGCTTTCACTCCATGTAGCTGCGCAGAATTCACGAGGCTCTGTTGTTCAATTTTGGACCACGGTACAAGCAGAACATGTGGCAGTTTCCCATTGAAAGGGCATCGTGGTGTCCTCGCCAAACCAACACGTTACGACTCTAACCTTACACTTTATACGGTTTCTCAGTCCAACCTCCCTAACCCATTGCTTACTTTGTTTTAGGTTTGACTGCGGACTATACATCATGAAGTTCATGGAGCACATAAATGAGTTTCGTCCGGGATTGAATCTTAAGGTTTGACATAACAATAACTGCGCCTTATACAAATGTCTCATCTGCTGCCTTTCAAAACATTAATGCTCTATTTATGTCACCACAGTTAATGTCAAGTCAAGAGTGCTTCAAGATAGCCGTTAACATGTTCCTCTTCGAATATAACGTAGCAATGAGGGCGGTCGTGCTGAAAGGTGTGCCGGGGTTCGATCATCTTCTTCATGTTGCACTTCCCGAGCCACCAATATGAATGGAGAGATTTTGATTAATCTGGCACTGTATGTAGGAGGAACAGTAATTTAATGCAACTTATATGTTAATGGCAGTGGGTGAACAATATTTTGGGAGGCAATGTCTTCAAGTGGCTGTTGTGCGAGTGCTGAGAGCGCAAAACAACGGAAGAAGCAATGCACCTATGTAAGCGGTAGGCTTTTTTGTGTTGGCCATAACATTAGTGATTATGGACAACTTACCAAAACAATTATATAATTATAATTCAAATTATACTGTTATTTAACTGTAATTTTATTTTTAATTGTATTATTGTTATCTGTGAATTTGTTTTAACTGTTATCTGTTGGTATCCTACATTTATGAAAGGTAAATGGGTGGATTATACATTTAACGTCAATTAAATATGTAAAAGTAAATCACTCATAAAGAGCGGGTGGTTTGTTCATATGTTGGAGGAGTGCCATAAAGAGCAGGTGTGTTATGGTAAATTGGGCAATTCATGCAGCAAAACTGTAAATTGGTAGCATTTGTATGATGAATAAATGAAAAATGGATATAATAGTGGATGTTGCTGCGGTATGTTTATTAGTCCAAGAAGAGGTGTGGAAAGGTGGGGGAACAGGAGGAGTAAGTGATTGAGACCACAAACGAGTAAGGAAAGTATGTTGGACGGCCACAAATGGGTACTCTGTCACTATAATATAAGAAAGTCATAAAGAGCAGATCTTTTATTCATCAACAGGTTAATATTCTGTTTTGGTATACATAATTTTATCATTTACGGCACCTTGGGTCGTACGTCGTTGTAATGTAGACTAACCATAAAGAGCTGATTTTTTGTTCAACAACGGGTTAATTGTCACTCTATCCGATAACTAAATTAAAATTTAGTTATCTATTGAGTACTTTGTTGTCATACTGGAGGAAAGCCACAAAGAGCTGGCCTTGTATTGGAATTTCTCTTTTCCTTTCACTTTTTCCGGTGTTTAAATCTTTGCTTAAGGAACAGGGGTGCTCTGTTGTTACAGTGTAGGAAAGTCATAAAAAACCGGTCTTTTATTCAACAATGGGTTCAATTTTAATTAGCGTGTACTTAAAACATCATTTACGGCAGCTTGGGTACTACGTCGTTGTAGTTGACAAAAGCCATAACAAGCAGGTTCTTTACTCAACAACGGGTTAATTTTCACTCACTCCGATAACTTAATTTTGCTTTAACGAAAATGGGTACTTTGTTATTATACCGGAGGAAAGCCCCAAAGAGCTTGCCTTTTATTGGAATTTCCCTTTTTCTTTCACTTTTTTCAGTGTTTAAATTTTTACTTAAGGAACAGGGGTGCTCTGTGCATGCAATGTACGAAATCCATAAAGAGACGGTCTTTTATTCAACAGTGGGTTTAATTTTAATGAGCGTGTACTTAAAACATCATTTACGGCCCCTTGGGTACTACGTCCTTGTAATTGAGAAATGCCATAAACAGTTGGTTTTTTGTGGCATTTCTAGGTTAACTTTCATCCTATCCGACAACTAAATAATCAATTAAGGAAACTGGGTATTCTGCTGTTATAATGGAGGAATTGTTACGTCGGACCCTACCTTTTATTCAGCCACCGTGCTATTTTTCCAACTGTATGTGATTTGGTTTGTGTGAACACTGTAACATACTGAGATGCCGATCGCCAAACATGGTAATTTCAATCTGTACGCAGCCTTAGCACTTACAAAATTTTTGGTTTTCAAGGGTGTATTGTTTTCGTTTTCGATACAGCTGTTTGGACCGAAACATAAAAATGGTATCAGACATACTCTGTTATGACGTAACCAAACAAAAACTCGTTGGGCGGCAGTAGAACGGGTGGGGAATTTTTCCACACCCGGAAGGAAAGGCCCCCCCATAAAGAGGTGGTTTTTTATTCAACAACGGGTTCATTTTCACTCTATCCGATAACTGAATTTCTATATAACGAAAATGGGTACGCTGTTGTTATAATGGAGGAAAGCCACAAAGAGTCGGGTAGCTAATTATGGTCACTGGATATGCTAATTAGTTGTTAGCTTGCTCAAATGTTCCTTTCCATACATAAATTTTTTTACAATTAATCTAACACCATTACTTATGTATTTAATATACTTCTAACTTCACTACAGTAACCATTCATGTTGATCACTGCCTACGATTTTCCTCTTTAGCTTGTAAATATCATCTTTTGTTCTTCAATTTCATACACTTTTAACTATTTTGGTGTTCTGTTGATTTTGCATCTGTATGAAGTACTAACGTTAAGTACGTTTATGTATATATGTAGATTGCTAAATATAGACCGTAACGAGCCTTGCAGACTACCGTGCAATGTCCTCCGAAGGCATAAAAAACCAATCCAATATGATACTCCTCACCTTTTGTTGCATCACCGGATTTTTAGAAATTCGTGAAACTAACTTCATGAATCATTCCATCAACTCCACAACAACCTTGATCAAGGGGCAAAAGTAGCAAATTACATTTTCATTCATTTATATCAAAAGAGTGAAACGTAGTTGTTCATTCAGTTCCTAAACATAGTATAATGCAATTGGTTACAAATTTGTGCGTAAAAACGATTTGCAAACATTGAAACTTAGACATGAAATTGAGGTAAGGCATCACAAATTGGGGTAATTTTTTCATTACAAGCGCAGCCTTCACATGTACTCTCCTCTTCGTCAATTTCATCCATAAGCCAACCTCTTTTTCTGTTATGTTGCATGGCACAACAAATGGGCCTTTGGCTTAGAACCAAAGAAATTTTTACCCAAATCATCTTCAGAATCCTTCACAAATTGTCATGGCAATGTTTCACTCTCCGTTTCTGAATTCTTGATTTCTTCATGGCGCTAAGCAGAGTCATACCTTTCCGCTTTAATTCGTCCCCACCAAAGACGAAAATTATTCCCAAGGCATAGGCAGCTTCGTCATGGCCTGATCTCGCAGCTTCTTCTAGGCATTCCAATGCTGATTCTGGATTGTTACCTCTAAAATAATCAACCTAAACAGTTCAAGGTTGAAAGTACAATGTTACCTAAAACTGCTTAAAATATTTACAAGACAATGAAAATAGGTTAACTGCATGCAGAACATCATTAGCACATAAGGTTAAAAACAAAATCATCAGGACACAAGCTGATTTCCCAAAGTTACCAATGAAGACATAGGATTATGGATTTTTACGAACAAAAGGGCACTGATAGTGTTCGTGTATGATTAAAAGATTAATGTATTTGACATCAGCAGATGTTTTATTTTTTTCCTTTGGTAAGACAATACTATACTTCAGCTATGAATAAATAATTTCGTATCTTTTAAGGCAATCAATCCATGATCTCTTTTGTTTCTTGCTTCTAACGTTCCAAAGAAACCCAAGTTGTCCTAATGTTGAGCTGGAATTATAATGTCAAAGACTAAACTGTTCATTCCTAGCTTGAATTCAAAAGGCAGAATATTCAAAATTAACAAAAAAACATATTGCTTACCACCCTTTTTCGATACAAGGCTTCTGGATTTTTACTTCGTCTGCACTTGTCCAAGAACATGGAAACTTTATGATTTTTACGCCATGGACTGATTTCAAACTTGTCGAGGGACACACGCTGGTAAATATAGTTTTCTTCAGAAACTTCGCAAAACACCTTACAACTACAACATAACAATCATGATCCATCAAACTTAAAAGAAAATCACGTGTAAAACAAAATAAAGTTGCTCATGGTCGTATCATTAATAGCTGCTTGTACCATAGTTTTGCCCGAAAAAGATCAGTGGATGAAGAAACTGCGACACGTGCAAGAACCTCGGATACCAGCTCTTTGGGAAGGGAGGAGATGGAGGTTATTGTCTGCAAATTACCCGCGTTGGCCATGTCCGGTTGCTTCCTTTTCTTCGCTACACGCAATCCCGGATAGCCCCAACAATGAAGTCAAATTTTTGCAACCACCATTTGATAATCAAAATAAATAATGCTTCATCCGGTACAACAACCTAAATTTCGCTTGTTTGTGGATAACACTCTGGTTTGTGGGCTTGCATGGCTTCAAGTTTCAAAACATGCTCCAAGTTACGTAATGTCATATCCGAAAAGTAAGCTTCATAAGTTTTGCAATTAATTTCCAAAACGGATGAGGATTAACACTGTGACATAGCATGTGAAATTTTTCTGTTTTTTGTATGTGGGTTAATTAAGGAATCTTCTACAAACAAAACAAACCAAAAAGGAATATGATGAGGCAGCGGAGTGGGAAAGTTACCACTGCATTACTGCAACTACAGTGCATATTTTGACAAATACGTTATTTCTTCTTTCGATGATAGAAAGTCCTCAGACATAATTTTGGGGAACGTCGCAGCATAGCAATAAAGCAACAATAATGGTAAAATGGTGATTTGTACTGAAGACGAAATAGCAAACGCACGTGAAAAAACATTCATCCCAAACATGCAAACAACACAACAATCTAACTCTGAATTGGGTACAATTTTGAAGAAACGAAACCATACAACGATATCAAATACGACAACAGTATTGAAGTGTAGTTATCTGTAAAACGTGCAGAAACAAGCAAAGTTGGTGCCAATATGATAGCTAACCAGGATGAGCACGTACCTGCAATCAATCGTCAAAGGAATTCCAAATGCAGCAGAATCACTTTGGTAGACTAGGCCCGCCCGATCCAGGTCAAGTAGAAAGTCACGTCTCCTTGCGATTTGCCTGCCTGACTCCTCAACTATTGGCACGGCCGTCCTAATTGGAACCCAAAAGGCATATACCCCCTCACAACACAGGAAAACTTATTATGACGGCGTAATGACACTTTACGCCCTCGAATTGGTACATAACATGTAGTATTTTGAGAATGGGGGAATGGAAAATCAACAACATTCTGATTAAAAAATTATGGTACTGCACATGTTCAAGGGAAAAGCGTGTAGAACATCTTATTAAACAGAGTTTCAACTTTTTGGTGTCTTACTTTTAAAAGTGTAATTTTACATCCCTTAGAAATTAACATTGGTCAATGTTGGTCCCTATCTACTTTTTCCACCAACTTCCGCTGAAATGTACCACATGTCTTGTACATGATCGTTTTCCTGGTTTAAAATTATCAAATTCATTACACATAATCTGATCCGTTGTTCCTCACATTGCACCAAGGTGAGGGATTTTGTTCGTCCCCCAGATTTTACAAAATTTATTTTTCCCTCACTCACAATACGTTGTTGCTAGGTTTACCCGATATTATACATAGACCTTTAATACAAATGTTATTCATGGTAAAAAAAGCATGAAACGAGAGCAGAACACCGCGGGAAAGTAAATTTAAAAAAAAAAAACAAACAGCAGGGAAGGCTTAACACCTTCGCATTTAAACTTCAAACGACTGGAACGAAATTTAGCCAACTCTGGGTCCGCATGGGGTCCAATTGTACAGGCATTCATTAGTCTAAGCAACCGTTTGGTAAAACGGTTTCGAATGGGGAGCAGTTGCATTGTATAACTAATATTTTTAGAAGTATGTATTTATTTTATAACATTTGTATATGTACATTGGACTAAAATATTTCATTTACTAAGTTACACACAATTAATGATATTATTATTAATTATACAGAATTATATAATGTATATTAATGTACGTAATGTAATTGATATTATGAATTATACTAACAATTAATAATGTTTATCGGTACAAATTACAATTTAGTTTTAATCAATTTAGAAATACATTTTATACAAATATGTTTAATGAGTGCAAATTTCATATATCCCAGTTCCAAAGAGCCAACGAACAAGATAGCAACTATAGTAACGATAAAAATTCATCACACTGAACCAAACAACATTACTGTCATCATTGAATCCATTCCAAATTCAAGATGAATGTTATGATTCAGAGTAAAATTGGCATAAATAGCTACTATTTGTTGATGTAATGCATCAAACCCATTGGGAGCTGGTATGTTATGGCCAATATCTTTTTTTTTTCTTCACATTTAAAGTTTGTTAAATTTAGAATCTACCAGTTTCGTTTTCATACCAAACCATTAATGTGATACTTTTTCAGTTTTAGTTACGAAAATTATTGTGTTTAACAGAAATTAGATGTTTCACAGTAACATGCCCTTACAGGGCCGAAAATGTCTTCATGTAACGAAACCCCGAAGTCATAAAGAGTTATTACCTGGTACACCATTTCTTTTTACAAAAATTTTTAATTTATATTAAATATATAACCTACCCGTTATATATTTTGATACGAATATTACTGTAACACTTTTTATATGTTACTTACAAACATTGATGTATTTGTCATAAATTAAATGTTTGACAGTGCAATGGGTATCAACAGCTGGTATTTTGAATACCTAATGCCCTTTTGCGTATAAACAACTCCAATTTATTAACATTCAAAAAAGGATTCAGCACTTCAACTTTTCAAGTCCCCTGAACCGTCTACACATTATAACATCTGAAATCAAAATAGATTACATAATTACAACATTTGTGCTTGGCCTCCAAAAACAAGGGAACTCTTTCGTTAGAATGGAGGAAAGCCATAAAGAACAGGTGTTTTATTCGAGGACACCATTTTTTTTTAAATTCTATCTGATAAGTGAATATGTTTTTCGCTCCACAATGGGCACACTTTTGTTGGAATGGCAGGAAAGCAATAAATTTGCTAGTGCTATAGTGCAAAACAAAAAATTTTTTTTGGGCCTCGAAAAACAGGGGAAGTATCTCGTTATAATGGAGGAAAGTCATGAAGAGGTGGTGTTTTATTCGAAAGCACCATTTTTGCAGAATATGTATCCGATAAGTGAATATGTTTTTTGCTCCAAAATGGGTACATAGTCTTTGGAATGGCAGGAAAGCTTTAAACTTCGTGGTGCTTTATTGCAAAACACAAATATTTTTTTGCTTTACCAAAAATTTGTTTTTGGCCTCCGAAAACAAGGGAACTCTTTTTATGTATTGGAGGAAAGCCATAAAGAGCTGGTGTTTTATTCGAGGACACCATTTTTTAAAAATTTTATTCGATAAGTGAATATGTTTTTCGCTCCAAAATGGGCACAGTTTTGTTGGAATGGCAGGAAAGCTATAAATTTTTCCTGTGCAGTAGTGGAAAACACAATTTTTTTTCGGCCTCGAAAAACAAGGGAAGTCTTTCGTTACAATGGAGGAAAGGTATAAAGAGGTGGTGTTGTATTCCAAAACACTCATTTTTTTTGTAATTTTATCTGATGCGTCAATATGTTTTTTACTCCAAAATGGGTACCAACTCATACGAATGGCAGGAAAGCTATGAATTTGCTGCCGCTTTATTGCAAAACACAAATATTTCAAAATGGATAAAAAAAAAATCTATTTTTTGGCCTCCGAAAACAAGGGAACTCGTTTGTTGTAATGGAAAAAAGCCATAAAGAGCTGCTGTTTTATTCCAAAACACATTTTTTTGTAATTTTATCCGCTAAATAAATCTGTTTTTTCCTCCAAAGTGGGTACAGTTTTGCTGTAATGGGGGAAAGCCATACATTTTCTGGTGTTTTATTCAAAAACACCATTTTTTTGTTTCGTAAAAAAAAATTAGTTTTTGGCCTCCAACATGGGTACAATTGCTTTGTCATACTAGAGGCTGGTCATAGACAGCTGGTGTTTTATTGAAAAACACCATTTTTTTTCCTGCATTACAACAAATTTGTTTTTTGCCCCCAAAATGGGTACTGTTTTGCTGTAATTGGGGAAAGTCATAAAGAGTTGATGTTTTGTTGGAAGAACAATTTTTTAAAGTTTTATCCGATAAATAATTCTATTTTTTCCGTCCAAAGTGGGTACACTGTCGGTGGAATGCAGGAAAGGCGTAAATGGGCTGGTGCTTTATTCGAACGGGACTTTATTTTCAAATTTATCCATCAATACATTTTTGTTTTTGACTCCGAAATGGGTACACTTTTTTAATAAGGGAGGAAAGCCGTTAAAAGTTGGTGTTTGTCATGTCAAAACCATGGCCAATAGATGCCATTTTAAAAATTTTTTGAAATGGTTTTAAGACAAATGGGTACTTTTTGCTTATGACGAAAGACAGCTATAAAGAACTAGTTTTTAACGGCAAAGTCATGGTTTACAGTAGGTGACCACGATCTGTTATAACAAAGTATCCCAAAAAATAATTATAAATTTGTTTCTTTTATTTTGAAACTTGTATAACCGTCGTTACAATTAAAATTTCCCTTGCTTACTCTTCAAAATCATGTACACCTAAGCAGACACTCCAAACCCCTCCGTCCCTCTCCCTTCTTTCGACATGAAATACCAGTTTTTTATGGGTTTCCTGAATCGAATTAAATGTACCAGCTTTTTATGCGCATCATTTTCCAATATGGATACCATGAACACTTTTTCAGATATCCTTTGTGTACTCAATTTGGCGTGACAAAGGTTAAATTTTCCATGAGGAATGTCAATGTTTTCATAGTTTAATCCGTGATGACAAGCAGAGAATCAACCGTGTACAGTAAAAGACGCATGACTTACAGCCCAACAAATTCCACATTTTTGTATCAGGCCTGGTGCGACAACAAAAAGTATATGTTCAGCTGACTGTAGAATATGATGCTTTGGACGTGCTAAACAAGAGCTGGCTTCATATGAATTCAGTCATTGCATACAGCTACGTAGAGCTTACAGTGAATAACAAAAAGAATAAGGTGTTTTATTCTAAAAATTTCAGAATGAAATTGAATGGAAACACAAATCAACTCCAATACCAGCATTAGTGCTGCTTTGCAACATGTATCAATTATACCATCACAGTTGTCTGTACAAATTTGGGAGAGTGTTCATTGTTCAGAAGCAGTTCAACGGGGAGGAATCATAAAATACAGCCTCCAACTTCAACACTTGTATAATCTGTTCATAAATAAACTGAGTGCTTGGCCTTTGCAATCGAAGCACAGGTAAGGCCACACCTGGAACTCCCCATTAAGTTTCACCAGTTCTAATATGAATTTAATAACACACATTGCTTTCTTCATGCACGACAACCTTCCAGGCTCAACTCAGAACCAGAAACAACAACTTGTTTATCAGAAGTTGAAGCATCAGTTACCTGTTCCGACAAACCATTTGCATCATGAGATTCGCATGTGCCAGCTGCATGGATCCCCACTGTAACATCTCCCAAATTCTGTTCCACTAATCCATCCATAAAGATGTCTTTTGTACCGCAAGTTGTTCAAGGTTGTCACCAGCAGAGACATTCCCGTCTTTGAATCCAACATCTCTACTTCGTCTGCCAACAGCTAATCTATCCTATCTAATGACATATTAAACCAATGGATTAGCTAAAGCAGTAGAGTTCATACAGACTTCTATTTCTCAACACGTTCTACACTCTCCGCATTCCATCTATCCGATAGAGGCAGCAGATGGACAAATGGAGTGACTGGCATTTACGATTGTCTTAGACAACACAAGATGCTAAGACACAAAAAGAATATGTTGACACGGAAAATTTACAACATTTGAACTTATAAGAGTGGAGTAAAACAATTGCAGCCCACATACATTGGCAATAAAACGCACAATCCAAAAAGATACAGCGGACAATTGAAACATACAACATATTTGGGAATAAACTGAAGAGCCACAACAATAGCAAAAATGTTGGGGTCAGTACGACGGAGTCTTAAAAGAACATTCCAGAAGAGTGCAGACGTAACGAAGTGTTTTAACTGAGTTTTGAGGTTCTTCTGTCTATAACCTCAAACCAATAAATACATAACCGGCAACTAACTTGCGGTCTAACAAGGAAATTCCCTTTCTGTTTTGCTGTCTTCCAATAATTTTTTTTCCATTTGCATTCGAAAACTTCCAAACGTAAACAATACCGAACGTGAAGATTTCACTACCATTCATCAATAGACTCAGCCCAAAGCAGTTTGTAAACAAGGCAGACCTAAGGGAAGAAAGTAGTACCAAAAGTCTGAACATGAGTGCCTGCACCAAGCGTCCCACTGAAGCACACCCGTATTGCTTGTCTCAGCCTTCACAACAAAGCTTCTCTGCTGTCCCATATGTTTGGCGAAGCATCCTCAGAATCAAAGGTCCAGATCCTGATGTTCCTCTTGCTTTCATATTTTTCTTTTTGGCTTGAGCTGTGCAGCACGTAAACGCAATTTTTAAATATACAGACTATACTCTAGCTTTGCAAACATATTCATAAACATGTACCCCATGCATACCTCAGAAATATATCTCTTTGGGGCTTCCCTTTTTCGCTTCAATTCCTGTGGTGGGTTAACCAATCAAAGCTTCGAAACAACAGCACTGTAAAACTTCCAATCATCACTGCCTTGTGTTATAGGTGATTAGCCAAAAGCATTTTGTTTGATGAATTCTTGAACGTTATCTGCCTCGGCCAATTTCTTCAAGTACTGTACAAACGCTCCCTCAGGATCTGCAAATATATGTTTTTAGGATTGTTGAACAATTTCAGGTTACTGTAACAATAGAAATGACAAAGCCACCAAAAATGCTTCTGACCTAAATAATTGTCTTGTACACTGGAAGATGTGTAACTGGTTGGAAAGATGGCATTGTACGGCTAAACAATTCAGAAATGCAAAAAATTAGAGTATCATCTAAACGGGAATACAAGGATACATCACATAATGAAATTTGAGTTGGTATGCTTGCAGAATTAAGGAATGATTTATACAGGGAATCATCAACTAATATTGTATTAGAGCTGTTGTATGACTTATAATCTCTCCAAACAGTTTTTAGTTCCTTGAACATGACCTTTTTCTCCGGATTTTTCCTAATTCTGGTTTCCGTGACAATGCAACGAGTCTGATGCTGCAAAATACAGCAGAACCCCAAGTGCACATTACCACAAATGATACTAAGCGACTGATTGTGAAAAGCTTATTAAATACGAAACAAGTCTCACCCAGACAAAAAACAGTTTATGTTCGAAACTTTATTTCATTTGTGTTGATATACTATCCAAAACTGGTACAATATTATGCCTGCAAAAAAATGCCATTCACATAAGTTGTTGTTAAATAAAAACAAGCCGTAACGTATGAATCAGTTACTTTGGAATATACACTGACATATACCATTGTTTTGATGACCAAACTGCCACAACAAAATATGAGAAGCACACTTGCAAAAATTCACAGCAATGCGGTCTGAAGTTAAAATCACAATTTCTGGTCCTCCGAGATAATGCACTGGCCATAAGCACTCCATTCAAATCCAGAATAAGAAACTTCTTATTTGAATCCTTATTGGAAAGACCTTGAGGTATGCTTGAACAAAGGCCTATACTTTCCGCTGAGAATTAATTAGAACACAAAGCATTACATGTGTTGGATGTATTGCCTGTGAAATCTAACATGGCCCGACCATGTGAAATCAAGCAACATAATCTGGAAAGTTCAAGCAAAAGGGATGCACAGTGGACACAAACAATTTGCGAAGTAGCATCCATTGAATGTGTTGGTTTGGAGGACTACAAAAATAATTTCCGGTCTCCTTGGCCAGCAACAGATGCATTGGAACAGAGGACCATACAATTTTTTTTTCCGCACCTTTAAACAAGTAGTGTTGGTACCAATAGTGCCATTTGACAATGAATTTTAAAAGACATATAGCCTTAAAGTTCACCAGTACATTAGAATACTGACATATCTAGCGTACCTTATCCTACATCCACATGCTCCACATGTTTGCTACCAGCTTCCTGCAAATGTCCTCTGCCATCAACCTCTTTTGCCTGTTTATTTGATTTCAGAAAAGTAGCGTAATTGGTGGGGTTTGCCAATTTCCCCAATGCAATCTCCCAGGTAATGAAATTTCTAGCAATGACAACATCGAGCTGTACATACACATGTAAGTATAGGAAAGCAATAGAGTTAGTCTGCTAGACAGAAATCATTCATCTGTGCACTTACTGGTTTCGGTTGACATCCTATTGACCAACATTGCATGAACTTCAAAGTGAAGACGCCACAACTTGTCGTATCTGTCTGTTTCAGTTTGTGATCTACAACGCAAAATGTCCATGGTCCATCCCTAAAAAAATTTCCCAAAATCCATTCCTACAAAAGCCACAAAGACCCTGCCATTGTAAATCTGACATTCTTTGTTATTAGGCTAAGCAACAAGTTTGCAGGGTACCCACCACAGATTGCATTATACCCTGGTAAACGTGTTCACATTATCCATAGAATCAACTATGTACACTTGTTTTTCCTTGGCATGTGCAATCATGAGAAACCAATGTTTGGAATAAATGATGGGGAAAAATATCTGCACATATCACACAATAAACAATGGTATTGTTGGTAAGAACTATGCAATATTAGGCTGAGCAACCATGAAAGTAATTTTTCCACCCCTAAAGTTGAGGGGGACAAAGCAGTGACAGTGAAAAAATGTGTATACCTTTTCAGGATTTTTCATTGTTTGCAGATTGGTTTCATCAACAAAAGTCCTTTTCATTGTGGAAGATATGCATGGATAATCCAACACGTATTTTAGCTGCAATGAAATGCATGACAAGCAAGACATAGCTTTAAATTTGGCAAGCAAAACACAAAAAAAAAAAAAAAGTATTACAACGTACCCAAAACAAAGGATTGAAGAAAAATAATTGGTGGTACTCTCTTTGGGGTAAATGCATGTACTGTGTCACAACCTTAAAACAAATGGAACAAAATGCACAGTATGAATAAAATGGCAATACACAAAAACGAAGAAGCAACAATTACTATTGAGAAGAATGGAAAACCTAACTTTGTCATTCAGACATTGGTCATCATGCAGCATTTGCTCCAATTCTTCTTTTCGAATATCAAATATATGCTGCTTATCTAGTAGACTCACACAGCTGTGGACAATGAAGTTCAGGATCATCAAAATGAGATGGAAGTCACATATTTGAACTGATTAAAGGAAGTACACTTAGCCATACATTTGACGAACAATTTCTGCAAGATAGAGGGCTACAGCTTCTTTCACGTCCTCGTTTGCTACACCAGATCCTTCTGCATGCCACTGCTCAATGAAGATATTAGTGCATATACAAATCAGTGAAGCAAACGTAACAAACATCTCTTACATCTTTTAGAAATGGCATAGCGTCAAATGTGGTCCCTTTGAGTTGCACGACACCAATCTTTTTCAAAATTTCTTTGACCTTATTTTCAGCCTACAAATTAAACAAATTACGTTATGCACTTTGGTTATTTGCCATAAATAAACAATAAGATGACAAAAGAGTTTACGTTAGCATACACTTCCCCCAAGTCTGGTATGTTCTGAAAGTATGACAACATCTTCAATGTCTTCGTTTTCTCCGAATACCGACAGCTTCTCAACCCCAGAACACTCCCCCATCTTTGCCAATTTGTTGACTGCTTCAATTTTCTGGTTTTGTTCCCCAATCTGTCCAATACCAGCATCAACAATTTTGAATTTCTTCCACATCCAACCCTGTCTTTCTGTCTTCACAGCCATTTTCTTGAAGTACGAAACTCCCATACTATGACTGTAAAAATCTTTGTCAACATGATTACCATAAAAAGGGACTTTAAAGCACCTAAATATCCTGGTTAGAAAGATACCGAACGGGAGATGGATTTTTTATTGTCCCTACTCTTAATCTTCCTAATCTTGTTGAACATCGTGGCAATCATCAATTTGGCAATCTTCAGAGGTTTTTCCTTCAACAAATGCCATAAAATTACTCTTTCTAGTGCACTAACGGAAGTGATACTTTCGGCTTTAGGCATAATGTAATGGCTGATGATAAGATGCAAGAGGCTCGGCAAAACTTTCATGTCAGGCGCACAAACCTTTGGGTTTTTACCCATTTCACGCCTAACGTTGTCATCATTTTCAAGAGTTTCTCCTAGAAACTCTGTCTCACTATACCCCGAGACAGCCAACTTATCAACATTCTTTGTATTAATCATTTTATAATCAAC
The DNA here is from genome assembly GCF_036785885.1 of Coffea arabica. NCBI lineage: Eukaryota > Viridiplantae > Streptophyta > Magnoliopsida > Gentianales > Rubiaceae > Coffea > Coffea arabica. The sequence goes on from NC_092313.1 coordinate 36,446,917, forward strand.
ACTATAGCCAGTGTCAACCAGACCAAACTCTGTACATAGAATCTCAGTGGACACCTCAATATGTACATTTCTAATCTCAGAACGCACTACTGACTTGTCCTTATTTGCACTGCAATTTGCATAGAATTCTCTAACCAGTCCATTGTAATACTTATCATTAATGGACAACAAATTAATCAAAATGTTGGGAATGCAGATAAGACCTAATGTCAATACACTCGGAGGCCAGTGCTTCTACCTCAACCGGCATGCCTGGAGAGACTGGAAGATGCAAACAACTGTCCATAATAGCAACAACCTTAGTCTCGGATGGGATATGAATTGTTCAGTTATATGAGCAGCACAAAACCACAGCACGATGGTGACGTGATTTGCGGTCGGCTGTCCGAAAGCAAAGGGTGACAAACTGGTGAAATACTCGTACGGGGAAAAACTTAAACTCAATGTTTCTAAGTCTGTGCGAACAAAAAGCAGGCCTTTTATGGTTTACACAAAGCGAAACGCAGCGACTGTCAAACACCTATCAACTATAATTCTCAGCAGTTGCATTAAATTTATGTTCAAACATAGTACCACTCTAGCCCCATCTTTGCAATTACGGCAAAGTAGACAAGGCCAAAAACTACACATTCTTTAAAAGTACGGGATAGTCACAAAACTGTATCGTACATCTTTGCGGGCAAGTTGTATAACTATCCAGAGTTTGTCAGAAATTCTAAACATTCATATATTGTATAATTTTTGTATTTGCCGTTGTAATCATAGTGAGCATAACAACTAAACTATCAATGTTTTGTTCCACTTCTTTTGGGAGGGTTACGAGTATTTTGGATTGATCTTATCCTTATTTATAAATTTAAAGAAGTTAAATCTATGCTATATAGGGTCTTTATTTACTTGAGCCTTTAAGTGCACCCTCTACCACTCATTTTTTCAAACACAACAATGGTACATTTGTTTCTGCGTATGATACCCCTGATTTTACTCCACTTACATCTTGGCCCATCAATTACGCAATTACACATTTGCAAATAATGTAAGGGTTCATAACTCATGTTTTATACCCAACACTCATTTTAATGTCACCATACAATGCCGTGAAGGGTCTGTAAAACTCCCCAAACTTGTTGTGTTCATCTCAGTCCGTATCTTTTGATGGTTACAAAATAAATGGATGTTATTAATATTTCCTAAATAAATATTTTCAGATTTGGAGCAAAACAGGCTAACATATGCTAAAGCATGAGTCAAACACACAAAAAGTCTGCATCGGCCGTCCGACAACCTTCGAGTGACTTCGGACGCATAAGGAACGCACTCTCGGACGTTCGAAAAATAATAAGCCGAGTTCTCTAAACTCACTGACTTCATTTAAACGTATAACACCTGAGTACCGGACGTCCGACAAACGTTGCGACACTTCGGACGCAAAGCATTGAAGCACCGGACGTCCTAAACATTTTAAGGAAAACTTCTTGAACTCACTACCCGCGATCGGACGCGGAAAACCAGCCTATCGGACGTCCGATACCATCAACGGTTAGTTGACTCTTCAACTGCCTTCTATCCGTTGAGAGCATTAATTGAAATACTTTTTGGTCTCCTATAAATAGAGCAAAGTCAACCACTTCAAAACAATTTTGCACATTAAGACTACATCAGATTTTGAGTGATTCAAGTATGAAAATACTCCAAAAAAAAGATTTGTACACTTTGTTGTGTAATTTTCTATAAGTTTTTCAAGTGTGTTTCAATTTCTTCAATGGTGCAGCTTTGTAAGGGTTATCCGAGAGGTTGTAAAACTTCCTTACTTGACCAAGTGAGACTTGGGGCAAGGAGGAAGTGATCCTTCCTTTGTACACAAGAGACTGGTTGTAAGTTGATCAACTTGAAGAATCTTCCTATATAAAGTGTAGTTCAAACTCAAGTGGAGTTTGAAACTTGATTTGCTATTCTATCTTTTTACTTACTGTCTTGCAATAAAAACTATTTATTTCTTCTACTCACAAGCACTTGTTCTTCCTTATCAATTGCTCCACTGGGTGATCTTTTAGAAAAAGATAGCAAGTTCACAAAAAGTGAATCACATCTTGGCTAGTATTTTTAACCACCTAATTCACCCCCCTCTCTTAGGCTGTCTTCGATCCTTACAATTGGTATCAGAGCTTGGTCTCCTAGAGATTAAACTCAATCGGTTTTGATGTAAAAATGACAACCAACAATGCCATGTTCTTTGAGGGACAATCAGCCACTAGACCTCCAATGTTCAATGGATCAAATTATGTGAGTTGGAAGGAGACGATGATTATTTTCTTACAATCTATTGATATTGAGCTGTGATTTATTGTCAATGAAGATCCATATGATACTTTTATTATTGATGAAGATACAAATAGGCCGAGACCAAAAACAAGAAGTGAGCTGACTGCTGAAGATAGAACTCATCTCACTCTAAATGCCAAGGCGATGAATGTACTATACAATTCTTTATATTCAAATAAGTCTATTAGAGTCAAGGGCTGCAAATCTGCAAAAGAGATTTGGGATAAACTTAGAGAAATTCATGAAGAAAGTGAGAATGTGAGAGAACAGAAGAAATCCATTCTGGTCACTAAGTATGAATCTTTTAAGATGGAACCTCAAGAAAACATTGACAAGATGTATTGTAGATTCAATAATTTTATTAAGGATTTAGAAGTGCTTGAGAAAGATTACTCTCTAGGTGAGAAAACTCAAGTCCAAGGTGCAGGAAGAAGAAAACACAAAAGTGAGAAAGAATATTGCTCTGAAAGCTTCACAAGATGAAGATGATACAGCCTCCCTAGATGGAGATGACATGGAAGGTGATGACAGTGATATTGCATTCATTACAAGAGGCTTCAAAAGAATACTCAACAAGAGAAGATTCAGAAAAGGTGGACCCAGCAATTCCTTCCCAAATCAGTCCAACAACCTGAGAAACAAAGGGAAGCTAGAGTTCAACAAAAAGTAAACTGATAAGTGCTTTGAATGCGGCCAACCTAGACACTATGCAAATGAGTGTCCAATGAAGAAAAAGAAGGAGAGCAAGGTTGAACGAAAATCAAAGTTCAACAATTTTCAAATCACTTGGAATGATTGCAATTCAGAAGGTGAAGTCGAAGAAGAAGAGGAATCTGTCCAAGTGGCTTTCATGGCCATTGGTGATAAAGAGGAACCACGTGTAACTCTCAAACTGATAGTGATAGTAAATCTGATAATGATGTTAATTCATTTTTGGAAAAAATGCACAACAGTTTGAAAGAATCCTATGTTAGAAACAAGGAACTAAAATAGAAAGTTAATTTTCTGATACAAGACAATGCAAGCTTTTTCGACAAAATAAATGTTTGAGAAATGAAAATGAGAACCTAAAAAGGATTGAAAATGATTTGCATGCTGAACTTGATAGAAAAATAAACTTCTGTAACATGCTTATAAATGAACAAAGTAACTTGAAAAGAAAAATGGATGATCTTAGTCATATGCTTCAATATAAGAAACAAAACTATTTTCAAAAGAATGACACAAAACCTCATTTTGGTACTCATTAGAATAGGCTGAATCACAATGCAAATGATTTTGCTATCCATAGGAGAAGGCAAGTCAGATTTATTAAACCTGTTCATTTGAATAATTCTTTAACTGAGTGTAGCTTCTGTTGTCAATTTGGCCATATAAAAAGCAATTGTTATGTTAGAAAAAATATGAGAAATGGCATGAGATGCATGTGGATGGTTAGACATAATGCTAACTCTCAAGAACCCAAAAAGTAAAGGGTACCAAATATTATCTTATAGATCTCTGTGTAGGTGAACCTGGTGAATATTGTTAAGAAATCAAAGTGGTTCATAGATAGCGGATGCTCAAGACATATTACTGGTGATACATCACAGTTCATCAAACTCAAACCAAAAGCAAGCGGAAAGGTAATCTTTGGAGATGACAACAAAGCCAAAACTGTTGGAATTGGTAATGTTGGTAAGAATGGTCAAATCTTTGTTCACAATATTTTTTTAATTGACAATTTGAGCTACAACTTGTTAAGTGTTAGTCAGTTGTGTGATAGGAATCTGTTTGTGTTATTTAAAAAGCATGAATGCCTTGTTCTTGACTCAAAATTCAACATTATTTTTAAAGAAAAAAGAGTAAATGACATTTATGTAGTCATCCTTGAAAAAGTTAATTCCTCTAGCCTTAGTTGTCTCAAAGCAGCAAATGAGGACCCCTGGTTGTGGCATAGAAGGCTCTGTCATTTCAATATGGATTTGCTAAAAGAAATTTCCAAAAAAAAAATCAAATTTGAAAAAAATCGAATCTGTGATGCTTGCCAATTTGGAAAACAAGTTAATGTATCTTTTAAACCCAAGAAATGTGTTTCTACTACAAAGCTTCTAGAACTTTTACATCTTGATCTATTTGGTCCTACTCAAACCACAAGTCTAGGTGGCAAAAGATTTTATTTTGTTGTTGTTGATGATTATTCTAGATACACTTGAGTGATGTTTCTTGTACACAAAGATGATGCTTTCAAAAACTTTGTTTCACTATTTGTAAAAGCTCAGAATCTGATTGGTTTGAAAATCATCAAAATAAGAAGTGACAATGGCTCAGAATTTCATTTTTGTGGTTTTCCAGAATTTTGTGATAACAATGGTATTACACATGAATTCTCCATTGCAAGAGTCCCCCAACAAAATAAGGTTGTTGAAAGAAAAAATAGAACTCTTCAAGAGGCTGCTAAAACCATGCTTAGTAAATGTAATTTACCAAAGTATTTTTGGAATGAAACTATAAACACACCCTGCTATACCATAAACAGAGTTCTTTTAAGACCAATTTTGAACAAAACTTCCTATGAACTGATGTTTGATAAAAAGCTTGTTGTTGGATATTTTAGAGTCTTTGGTTGCAAATGCTTCATTCTAAATATCAAGGAACATCTTGAAAAGTTTGATAAAAAATCTGATGAGGATATTTTCTTGGGATATTGTGAGAATAAGAGAGCTTTTAGAATCTATAATCGTGGGACTCTGGTTATAGAGGAAGCTATACACATTACTTTTGATGAATCTAATGGTAACATTTCCATGAGTTGTGGTGAAGATAATGATGCAGGTGTTCAAGAAGAACTAAAGAAACTAACAATTAGTGACCAAGGTACTGCTTTACCAGAAAATGATTCAAAGGAAGATGAAACTCAAGACAGTCCAGCTAGGAAAAATAATGACAGAGACACTACCACTCCTAATGATCTTCCTAGAGCCTGGAAATTTGTCCAAAACTATCCTAAGGAATTCATCATTGGTGATCCATCTGAAAAGGTCAGAACACATTTCTCCTCTAGACAACTAATAGATAATTTTGCATTGGTCTCACATTTTGAACCCAAAAGTATTGTTGATGCATTGAAAGATGAGAACTGGATTTTAGCTATGGAAGAGGAGTTAAATCAATTTGAAAGAAATAAGGTTTGGACATTAGTTGCTAGACCACAAGATCATCCTATCATTGGCACCAAGTGGGTTTTTAGAAACAAAATGAATGACAAAGGTGAGGTAGTAAGAAATAAGGCCAGACTGGTAGTCAAGGGATACACTAAAGAAGAAGGAATAGATTTTGATGAATCATTTGCACCCGTAGTTAGGCTAGAATCAATTAGAATATTTTTGGTCTTCGCATGTTTTAAGAACTTTAAATTATTTCAAATGGATGTTAAAAGTGCTTTCTTAAATGGATTTATAGATCAAGAAATTTATGTTGATCAACCTCCTAGTTTTGAAAATGAAATTTATCCAAATCATGTTTTTAAACTCTCAAAAGCCTTGTATGGATTAAAACAAGTTCCAAGAGCATGGTATGAACGTTTGAGTGATTTTTTGATTGAAAATGATTTTAAAAGAGATATTATGGATACTACTCTTTTCACTAAATAAAGTTCACGTGATCTTTTAATTGTGCAACTATATGTGGATAATATTATATTTGGTGCTACTAATGAGAGATTGTGCAAGAATTTTTCCAATATCATGCAAAAAGAGTTTGAAATGAGTATGATGGGAGAATTAAATTTCTTCCTTGGACTCCAAGTGGTTTAAACCCGAGACGGAACATTCATCAATCAAACCAAATACACCAAGGAGCTGCTAAAAAGATTTGGAATTGAGGATTCAAAGCAAGTTGGAACACCTATGTGCACATCTACCAAGCTTGACAAGGATAAAGAAAGTACAAAAGTTGATGAAAAGAAGTATAGAGGTATGATTGGTAGTTTGCTTTACTTAACTGCTAGTAGACCTGATATTATGTTTGCTATGTGCCTATGTGCTCGTTTTCAGTCTTGTCCAAAGGAATCATAATTGAATGCGGTAAAAAGTGTGACAGCCCCACCTTCTCCTAAGGCGAACCAAAAGGGTTAGCGGACTGCCTGCCCAGCTCTCGCCAGGACTAACGGTGCAGTTTAGAGCGATCTATTGCGTTCCGAAACTTATAACGTGCGTAAACAAAGCAAAAGGGCAAAATAACCCAAAATAAAAAAAATGAAATTCGGAGTCGGCCATGAATAGTAACCGACCCGTCAGAACCCAACCAATATCAAACAAACATTCACATCTTGAACTTTAGTAATTACAACCCAAAGTGGCATACAAAAGTTTTCAAAAGTTAATATATACACGGGTTGCCAAATTAAAAGTGAAAACGGCCCTAAATATACATTTAGGGTTTCACTTCATATACAATACAAAAGAGATATACATCTAGTTCATTCGGCAATGATCTATCAAGATTCATTCCAAAAAGAGTCATATTCCTGTAAGGAAAACAAAAGGAACGGTGTGAGCTAATTGCCCAATGAGATACTATCACTTACGCACCCAAGTGCATATAAGCATCAAGCTTTCATTCAATATAGTAAAAATCAGCAAAGGCACACGTCAAATATAGTGATAAAAGGATACAGATGGCTCTCAAGAGTCCTTTCCTCGTTTGCATTTCTTGATCGGACGTCATTGACTCTCCGTCAATGTTCAAAAGTACCAACCGTAGACTCCACTTTACTTCCACTCCTTCCACCTAACATACCCCTACCGGGCCCGAAATCCAAACACTTGCACTTTGATATTACTCGAGTAAACCGGAATCGAGAGTCTCTCATACTACAAGATCCCATAACACTTCCCCAAGGCACATCAATTGGCACGACCAAGCCATCGCCGGCTCGATTCAATCAACTACCAATGGGGTTGAGCTCATTGATAACAATTGTAGTCGTTGGATACGCGTCCAAACGACACCAAGTCATGTATTTTCATTTCAAGTAACACTTCGTGTAACATTCCAATCACATGATAACAAGAATATAAGGCACATAGTGAGAGTGATAAAGTACACTTTCACTTCAAGCAATTAACATTCAAAGCACCAAGTTCAAGTATCAACTCCATATATTAACACACAAGTGAGTAGTACACTCACCAAGCTCGCAAATGTGGTTTCATGCACTTCCGTCAAAAGAACGTTGTGCACCACCGTCACGCCCTAAAACATGCAAACAAGTACAATGAGACTAGATAACGAGTCATAAACCAAGGCCAAACATGACCCCAATAGGGTTCCATAAGCATATACAAACATTAGAGGAAACCAGAAATTTCGGAAATGCAATTAGCTTTGGCCCTGAAAAAAACAGTTTTTGACCTCATTTTGCGGTAATGGCACCAATTTCACTACGATTATCGGATGAAGGTGTACGATACACAGATTCGAAGCTAAAAGACAGGGCTACAACATCACAGAAGGTCACTCAACCCAGTTTTGAGTGCAAACAGGTCAAAAATGCAAGATACTACATCAAAAACGTAAAACAGATTCACTAAAACGCATTCTAGCGGAAACATGATAACTCAGGCTCTCCAAGTCCAAATCCAGAAATTCCAAAGCCTGATGAAATCTAAGAAACAGGGCTACATTTCATCAGAAGACCTCAACAACCAATTCGGAAGCAATTACAGCCAAAACAACCAATTACAGGTGCAGTTCTTACATTCGGGTAAAACCAGAATAGCAATAGTAATTTCGACTTTTGTCATTCTACACTACTCCAATTGACCTAAAATTTTGTAGGCACCTCTAAAATGCCATTCCCTACAACTTTCATTTTTTAAGCCAAGGCCAATTCGGCCTCTAACTAGGAGCTAAAAATTCGGACAGAATGCTCCCACAAGAACCCTAATTTTCTGAAATTTCTTCCAAACCAGATATTGGTTGCAATTAATCACTTTTTCCACCTCCTAGAGTCATTATATACCATTTCCAATCATCATAGATAGCCACACAATCATGCTTATATTAAAACAGAAAAATCCCCAAAAATAATAAAACTTCATCACTTCAACCACAAATCAAGAAATAATCCATAAACTTGCATCTCAAACTACCACTAAGCATGATTTAAGCATCAATTAAAGGAGGAGGGTGGTTCTTCACAACTCACCTTAGAAACAAGAGAGAGAGAGCAAGAGGTCCTCCTAGCTTTCCAAATCACTCCACCAAACAACTTACTAACACTAATTGAAGAGGTTTTATGGAGTAAGTTCAAGTTTCAATGGTTGGTTTTGATGATTTGGAGCAAAATGGAAGCAAAACTTGAAGAGTTTCTTCCTTTCTTTTTGAGAGAGAGGGCCGGCCAATAAGGGAGAAGAAATGGAGAATTTTTGGTTGTTTTTTTGATTTAATTAGTCAATTGGTAAGACCATGAATAGTGGTCTTAAGGTAAGAAGCAATCACATGGTGACACTTGTCACCTTTTATTAAATACTTACCTAACTTGTCTCTCTTATACCAATCCACTTAGCCTCCTCTAATTATCTCTTAACACCCGATAAATTAATTTCAGTATCCAAAACTTAACCTAGTTGGCCGAATTTTTCCGAACTTTTCGCACTAGTGGGTCCCACGTCCGGTATACGCTCTTAATTTCTCAAAATCCATTTGATACTAGAAAAATCATCTAAAAATTATATCTGCTCCTTAAAATATCTAGAAATTTTTCCTACTCACGAAAATGCAGAAAACAAGCCATGAAAAATAATAAAACCTAGAAAATGGAAAATTACGGGTTCTCACAAAAAGAATCCTTAGATATCTAAAAAAAACCTTGAGATTTGACCTTTAGTATCCTAAGTGTCATGAACTTCCTCTGTGTGGATTCTCTGATGTTGATTTTGGTGGCTGTAGGGTAGATAGAAAAAGTACAACAGGTATATGTAATTTTCTTGGAAATTGCTTAGTGTCTTGGTTTAACAAAAAATAAAATGTCATTTCATTGTCTACAACTGAAGCTGAATATGTTGCTACTGGTGCTTGTTGTGCTCAATTATTATGGATGAAAATCACATTTAATGATTTTGGTTTAGTGTATGATTGTGTGCCTATGTATTGTGATAACATTAGTGCCATCAATTTGACAAAAAATTCCATTCAACATTCTAGAACTAAGCACATAGACATAAAGTATCATTTCATTCGCGATCTTGTCCACAAGGGTAAAATTTGTGTTCAATATGTTTGTTCTAAAGATCAAATTGCTGATATCCTCACAAAAGCCCTTCCACTAGATCAATTGGTGTATCTGAGAACAAAACTGGTCGTTTCAGAAAAAATATTCTAAGATTTTTTTTCTGGTCATTCTTTATCGGACGTCCAATAGGTTAGAACAGACGTCCGACAGTGTACTTCATCCCTTTTCCAGAAAAGTTTTGGTTCGAACGGTTGTGTCGGATGCTTCACTTCGTTCGACCGTCCGACACTCAAAAATTGCATCTTATAAAGAAATTCTCTACGTCATTCAATTCACTCTTACCTTTTTATCTCGGACACAACTCTTCACATTCTCTCAAAGTATAAAATTCAAATTCGTCTCTCCTTGGAACAAGTACCAAGAAATCACTCTGACCGTCACCTTCTCACACCTATTGCGGGTTTATTGCATTTCGTAACTTTCCCCAACCGCCAACTACACTATAAATTTCAATTACTACCCGAAACCCTAATCACGGAAACTCACTCTCTGTGGGCTGTTTGTGCATCCATTGTAGTTTATACTGAATTTTTCACCGTTTGATACTCATTCGCATCACATCACACAACACAAACCACACTGCACTTCAATCATGGTAAGGATTAAAGGGGGATCCGTGAGTGCCGGACGCACTTTCAGGCTGCGTGACGAAGAGGATGAAGATATTCAAATTGTTGAACCCACCATCAAATCACCCAAGAAGAAAACTAGAAACCGGGGTGGAAAAATGAAACAATCTGCAAGAAAAAAGCAGAATGTGCAAACTAGAGAGCCATCTGCTGAACCATCTGATGAGCAGATAGAGGAACAGCAATCTGAAGGGCATCAAGTGAGTGACAATGAAGAGGAACTAGTGCAGCCCACCAATGCAGATGTAACAGTAACCAAATCTTCCAGGAAAGGAAAAAGGTCTGCCAAAAGGAAGAGCAATGCTCAACCCAAGGAAAAGCAAACTGTTGATCCTTCCAGGGATCAGCAGAATGTAGAAAAAATTGCTGAGAAACAGCAAACTGAGGAACCATCTACTAGGAGATCACCAAGGTCAAGGTCTGGTGTCCAGAGTGCTGCGCAAACTGCTCAGCGCAGTGGAAAAAGGAAGCGTCCTGAGCAACCTGAGACCCATATTGCTACTGAACCTACTTCTCTACCCAAGTTTATCGACGATGAAGCCAGAGAAAGGTTTGAATGGATCTTGTAGAAGGGCTTCATCACCCAGAGGACCATTATCCCCTACGAATTTCGTAAACTTGATCTTGAACCTGTTCTCAACCTGTTTGAATTCTAAAAATAGACCCATCTTTTAACCATTCCAAACACATACTATCCTGACATGCTCCATCAGTTTTTTGCTAATCTTAGGAAAGGCAGATCACAAACTGATCTCATTTCTCGTGTCAACTCTGTTAACATTGAACTGGACCCTGACATTATTAACTCTGTTTTGGAAACCAAAATTGAAAGTGGTTTTAAAGGCAAAATTGCAAACTTCGTTTCATACGAAGAATTTTCCTCTGCATACCATCACTTTCATGTTGCAAAATTAATGACCTACTTTCAATCTCACTTTAATACTCCTGCTGAGGCTAGATTGGAGGATCTTAACCCTCAGAATCTGATCATTTTCACCATAATTTCAAACTTGTTGGTGCCCACTGATGGCCACCGAACTGATGCAAATAAAATAGAACTTTATTTGTTCTACTGTTTTCTGGAAAAAATTCGAATTGATTTTCGTTTTATTATGTATAAGTTTCTGCTCAAGATAAGTTCTGACAGCCGTAGGAAACTGTCCTATGAAAAATTTCTGACTCCTATTTTCAATCATTTTGAAATTCCTTTTACTGGCAAATCCCCAAAAGAGAGTGCATCAACTGTGTTTTCAAAGGCTTACTTTGAAAGGAAAAACCTGAAATTTTTTTAGGGTCACTGGTGCTACAAAGAAACTGTCTCTGAGTTTAGGAGGAAAAATCTTCATGAAACCCCTGTCACCCCTAGGACTCCTCGTGACCAGTCAATGTATGTGACACCCTTCACCATTCATCCCAGAAAATCAGTCTCTAAATTTCCTTCATCCAACCTTGAGGTCATCACTCTGCTTGAGGATCTCAAACAACATATCTTGTTTCTTGAAGATGGCTTGATGATGACCATGACTTCTGATCAACAAGCCACCTTCGTTGCCAAAAGGAATATGCTCGTACCTCCCATTCCTCCAGAAAATGAAAATGCACACCCAAAGGAGCCTAGAACTGAGCCAACCATTGAGGCTACCTCAGAGTACCGTGCCTCCAGTTCACAACCACAGGACAAGAGAAAAGCTCCGGCAACTGAAGAAGAAACTGAAGAGGAGGATGATGATGATGAGGATGAGGACACTGAGGAAGAAGACCCTGCTCAGTTTTGTCTAGTTAGAAGAAGATCTGGATCCTCCAAAATCACATTTTAGGCACCCCTAGACACATGCACCTCATGGTAGTTTATAATAGGCTCTTGGCATCCCTTGCGTTTCAAACTTTATGTGTTTTGTATTAAAACTTCCACTTTCCCTTTCACTGCTGGTTTGTAAGAATATTTGGATATCTTGTGTGCTTTGATATTCCTATGGTTATTCCCTTTCCCTTTATTATTCCTATGATTTTTGGATGAATGTTTGGCACTTAATGTCTGATATTGTTTGTTGCTGGATGATATTGTTGGTAATATGGCCATGATTGATTTTATGATGACAAAAAGGGGGAGAAATGGATTGGATATAATTCTCTATGAGGTCTTTATATGAGGGGGAGTCATCTTTTTCTGAGTAAACATGGGGGTGAACATTATTCTGAACGGAAGTTATGCTTAAATTTTATATTTAAGCAAAGAGGGGAGATGCATTAAGTAAGGGGGAGCTGTACTTAATTTTTTGCTCCATCCATTATTTTGTCATCATCAAAAAGGGGGAGATTGTTCATCTCAGTTCGTATCTTTTGATGATTACAAAATAAATTGATGTTACTAATATTCCCTAAATAGATGTTTTCAGATTTGGAACAAAACAGGCTAACATATGCTGAAGCATGAGTTGGACGCACAAAAAGTCTGCATCGGCCGTCCGACAACCTTCGAGTGACTTTGGACGCATAAGGAACACACTCTCGGACGTTCAAAAAATAATAAACCGAGTTCTCTAAACTCACTGACTTCATTCAGACGTACAATACCTGAGTACCGGACGTCCGACAAACGTTGCAACACTTCGGACGCAAAACATTGAAGCACCGGATGTCCTAAACATTTCAAGAAAAACTTCTTGAACTCACTGCCTGCGATCGGACACGGAAAACCAGCCTATCGGACGTCCGACACCAGCAACGGCTAGTTGACTCTTCAACTGCCTTCTATCCGTTGACGACATTAATTGAAGTACTTTTTGGTCTCCGATAAATAGAGCAAAGTCAACCACTTCAAAACAACTTCGCACATTGAGACTACATCAGATCTTGAGTGATTCAAGTATGAGAATACTCCAAAAAAAAGATTTGTACTCTTTGTTGTGTAATTTTCGATAAGCTTTTCAAGTGTGTTTCAATTTCTTCAATAGTGTAGTTTTGTGAGGGTTATCTGAGAGATTGTAAAACTTCCTTACTTGACCAAGTGAGGCTTGGGGTAAGGAGGAAGTGATCCTTTCTTTGTACACAAGAGACTGGTTGTAAGTTGATCAACTTAAAAAAACTTCCTATATAAAGTGTAGTTCAAACTCAAATGGAGTTTGAAGCTTGGTTTGCTATTCTATCTTTTTACTTACTGTCTTGCAATATAAACTGCTTATTTCTTCTACTAACAAGCACTTGTTCTTCCTCATCAATTGCTCCGTTAGGTGGTCTTTTAGAAAAAGAGGGCAAGTTCACAAAAAGTGACTCAAATCTTGGCTAGTATTTTTAACCACCTAACTCACCCCCCTCTTAGGTTATTTTCGATCCTTACATGTTGAGTGTGTAAACCCAAATCACCGACACAAAATAACTACCCAAAAAATAACTCTAAATCACACAACCCTAAACAACAGCAAATTTTCTAAAAAGTAGATAAAAATTTGTCTACACATTAATGAAAAATACCTTAAGATACGTAAGCTTCAGTTTTGCGTAGACGACCCGAGCGTGAAGCCTGAAGCACGAGCCAGCTGCCACCAGTCAAACGCAAACGAATACACAACAAATTGAATCACACATCAATGAAATTGTGGCAAATTAAACATGGTGGCGGAACTTACGAGAAGAGGTGAAAATCCGGCGGGGGGCATGTTTACCAAGTCGCGACTGGTGGTGGCAGAGTACGGGTCAGGATGGGATTCAAAGGTTTTCCGTTTGAGTCTGCTGCTTTCCAATTTTTTCAAATTTTTGGGAGGTAGTAAACTGTTTTTGTTGGAGGGCAAAAACACACAGTTAGAGGGATGCAAATCTTATTGTGAACCCATAAAGAGCAGGTTTTGTATTGGAAAATGGGCCTTCAGATTAATTTATCGTATAACTGAATTAGTTTTTAGGCTAGTGGATAGGTTGTTAAATTAATGCAAGATAGGCATAAAGAGCTGGATTTTTATGGGGCCACAGACTGCGTACTTTGTATTTCTCCGGACAAATACTTTGTATTTATGTTTCCCTGCGTATTCTATTTTTATAATGGAGAAAAGCCATAAAGAACTAGTGTTTTATTACAAAACGGGTAAAATTTAAATGTAGCCGATAAATTAATTTTTATTTCATCAAATTGGGTACTTCGTTCTTGTCATGGAGGAAAGCCATAAAGAGTTGAACTTTTTTTAGAAAAGGGGTTTACTTTAAATTCGTGCCATAATACAATTTTGAGGCCAAAGCAAAATGGGTACTCTATTGTTATAATGGAGGAAAGTTATAAAGAATTGGTGTTTTATTGAAAAATGGGTACAATTTTAATGTGGCCGATAACTTAATTTTTATTTCGGGAGATTGAGTACTCTGATAGAGGAAAGACATAAAAAACTGGTGTTTGAGTGGAAAATAGGTTGCATTTAAATTTATGCCATAAAGCAATTTTGGCACGAAAGCAACAAGGGTACTCTCTTCTTATAATGGAGGAAAGCCATAATAAGTTGGTGTTTTATTGCAAAACGGGTTTAATTAAAATGTAGCCGACGACTTCATTTGTATTTCGGCAAATTGGGTACTTTGTTCTAGTACTGGAGGAAAGGCATAAAGAGTTGCGCCTTTATTGCAAAACGTGTTTTATTGCAAAACGTGTTTAGTGCAAAACGGGTTTAAGCAACAATTTATCCAAAAAATAAATTTGTGTGTATGTGAATTGGGTACACTGTTCTTATCATGGAGGAAACCCATATAAACCTGGTGTTTTAGTGGAAAACGAATTGTATTTAAATTTATGCCACAAACTAATTTTCGTCCGAAAGCAAAATGGGTACTGTGTTCTTGTAAAAAAGGAAAGTCACAAACCGCTGGTGTTTTACTGGACAACGGATTCAATTTAATTTTATGCCATAAAGTAATTTTCACCAGAAAGAAAAATGGGCACTCTGTTCTTACATTGGAGGCAAGTCATAAAGAACTGGTGTTTTATTGCAAAATGCGTTGAATATACATGTAGGCGATAAATTAAATTTTTATATGGGGACATTGAGTACTCTATCCTTGTAATGGAGGAAATGCATAAAGAGCTGGTATTTTAGTGAAAAACGGGCACAATTTAAATTTATACGATCAACTAATTTTGGCGCGCAGGCAACATGGGTACTCTATTCTTGTAATGGAGGAAAGGCATAAAAACCTGGTGTTTTATTGTAACATGGGTTTAATTTAAATGTAGCCGATGAATTAATCTGTATTTCAGTAAATTGGATACTTTATTCTTGTAATGGAGGAAAGCCATAAAGACATGCGCCTTTATTGGAAAGCGTGTTTCATTTAACTTCATGCCTTAAAGTAATTTTGGGCCTATAGCAAAATGGGTACTCTGTTCTTGTAATGGAGGATAGCCATAAAAAGTTGGTGTTTTAGTGCAAAACGGGTTTCGGCAACAATTTATCCGAAGAATAAATTTGTATATATGTCAATTGGATACTCTGTTCTTATAATGGACGAAAGCCATATAGAGCTGCTGTTTGATGCAAAACGTGGTTTGTTTTTGTGTCAACAATGGATTTTTTTGTAGGGATAATAGGTACACAGTCTTGTTATAGATTTTGGACGTGCCATATAGAGCTTGTGTTTTACCAAAAACGGGTTTATTATTTTTTCGGTTAACAAAAAATGGTTTATGGGAAAATGGCCAGTCTGTTGTTATGAAGGCGGAAAGCCACACACAGCTAATGTTTTACAAGGGAATGGGTTAACTCTTCTGGTGATCCGATAAATTAAATTTATTGTGGAAAAATGGCTGCTCAGTTGTTATAATGGAGGAAATGCATATAGAGCTGGTGTTTTAATAACACACAGTCTGCTGCTATATTATTTATAGAAGTTCCGGTAAATGTATGTCTTTAACTTCAAATGGGAATTCTGTTCTTATGACGGAGGAAAGCCATAACGCACTATTTACGGTACAACTTTGGAAATTTTTAAGAATTTAACATTTGTTTCAGATATTTTATAATGAATTTGAACCTCCACCACCACCTACTGCCACCCCCTCTTTCTCCTCTTTCTCTCCCTCTCTCTCTGTCTGCAATGCTTTGTCTCTGTCTTTGTCTCTCTCTGTCTCTTTCTTTCCATTCTTTCTTCGTCTTTCATACTGCTCTCTTCTCCCTGTCATTGCTCCCTTTTATTTAGTCCATCTCAACATTTCTTATGCCTGCCATCACCCCGCACCCACAGCCACTAGTAGTCCCACCCCAATTGCCGCCCTCTCCGTCTGTCTCTTTCTCTGTCTGCACATCTCTCTCTCTCTCTTTCTTTCTCTCTGTCTTTGTGTTTGTCTCTCTCTCCCCGTTCTCTCTTCAACTTTCCCTGTCCTCTTTTCCCCTCCCATTTCTTCCCCCTCCAACAAGCACCCCAACCACCACCCGCCGCCACCGCCATCACCTTTGCTGTCTCTCTCTCCCTCTCCCTCTGTTTCGGTGTCCCCCTCCGTGCTTCGATTTTATCCCTTTTCAGTCTTCTCCATCTCCTTCCTCCCCAATTTTATCCGCTCCACCACCACCCCTTCCTCATCTCTCTCTGTCTCACGAATTCTCTATCTCATTTCCTCCTCTTTTCGTGTTCTCTCTTCTCCATCTCATTCCTCCTCTTTCTTCTCTTTGTTACCACCACCGTCGCCACCATACACCGCCACTGCCACTGTCGCGTCCCTTCTCTTTTGGTCTCTCTCACTCTTTATTCGTCTCATTTCTTCCTCTCTCCCTCTTGTATCCATTATCCACTTTTTCACGAAGTACATATAACATCATACCGCAACTGTTGCCTTTGGGTAACATCTCTGCGGTTGTACAAAGGAAGTACCAATTCCCTGGTACTGAACCCTCATTCATTGTAAACCACAGCTACATTTCACATGGCGACATTTGCAGCTGCAAGTGAAGACTCCACCGCGACATCAGAGCTGCGATGTCGCTGTAGATTGGTTGTCCGTATACAAACTTCTTTCACGCGCAGCAACCCAAGCCGTAGATTTGCAGCATGCAGTAATTACTCGATTTGTTCCCTGTTATCACATAAAGTTTATACATAGCTCATCTACTTATGCAATTATACTGGAGGGGCCACAAACCCCCTTTGAATGCAGCCACACGAATGCTCTTTTTCAGGTGGGTCGATGTTGATAGCTACTGCAACAGGGGAAGATCACTCGCTAGGCTAGCAGCTGAGAAGATATGTACACTAAAGGAAGCCAATTTGGCTCTGCAGGCGACGAACGTCCATGCCATAGACTGGAATCAGTGTTTGACGCGTAGGGTGGCAGAATTGGAAAAGGGGAATGAAGGTTTGTGAATGGTTGTGCGAGAATGCGGAGAGAAGCAATAGTTGCTGTACAGGAAGCTACGGTGTTACAACAAGTGCTTCTTGGTACTAAGTGTTGTGTGTGTGGGTGTCATTGCGTTGGCCTACTATTGGAATGCACACCATTTGCCAAAGGTTGGGAACTTGCATTATCTAATGCCATCATACAGACAACCCCTACGATAGAATGTGAGAACCCGTAAAACCCTAATATTTTCCTAGGGTTTATTTCCCTTTAATTGCATGTTTTCTGCATTTTCTGGCTTAGAAATATTTTCTTAGTGGATTTTATGAGCGATTCTAGTTTTAAGATGACTTTTCTAGCATTGGTGAATTTTTAGAAAATTAAGAGTGAATAGTGGACGTGGGACCCACTAGTGCGAAAAGTTCGGAAAAATTCGGCCATTAAGTGTAAGTTTCGGATACTGTGGAAAATTTATCGGATGTTAAGTGATAAGTAGAATGTGTGAAGTGATTGATGTGAGTGAGGAAAGAAAGATAAGAATGCATTTATGGAGGTCACTATTCAATTTCTTGACTTTTTTGACCAAAGAATTATATATCAAAAAAATGCACAAAATTCACCATTTTTCTCTCTTTGTTGGCCGGCCACCTTGAGCAAGAAAGGAAGGAGATTTCTTCAATTTTCAAGCTTCTACTTGGAGCAAATCAACCAAAAACATTGGTTACATCCAATTCCATTCCATACAATCTTACCTCCTAGTGCTAGTAAGTTGTTTAGTGAAGCTTGGTTGAAGGTTTAAGGTGTTCAACAACCCTCTCTCTCTTGTTTCTTGGTATTGGGAATTTTTCTGGTTTCATATGAAATGAATGTTGTGGCCGTCTTTGATGATTGGCAATGGACTATAATGGCTCTGGTGGATGTGAAATGTGGATAAATGCAACTAATTTTGGATTTGGATGGAAAATTGGAAAGTTAGGGTTTGAAAATCCCCAATTCTGTCCGGTTTTAGATCACTAGGTTAGAGGCCGAATTAGACTTTGCTCAAAACATGAAAGTTGTAGGTATTGATGTGATGGAGATGCCTGTAAAATTTAAGGTCATTTGGATTAATGTAGAATGAGTTATGACGAAATTACTGTAGCTGTTCTGCTTTGGACAGAATGTGAAAACTGCGATAGTGATTGGCCATTTTGACTGGTTTTGGTTTGGATTTTGAAGTTGATGTCTTCTGATGAACTGTAGCTGAATGTCTTAGCTAACGTATGCCTTTGGAATTTCGGTATTTGGACTTGTATGGACTGAGATATACCGATTACAGTTTTCTGTGTTTTGCAAACCTGTTTTGGTAATTCTGGTTTAGTATTTTGCAATTTTGACCTAGTTAAGCTAGGAACTAGATTGAGTGCCCTTCTACATTGTTGTAGCCCTGTTTCATAGCTTCGAAATGGTGGGTCTTACACCCCCAACCGATAACCGTAGTGAAATTGACGCCATTACCGCATTCTAAGCTCAAACACGGTTTTCTATCGAGGCTTAAGTTAAGGCCATATATTAATTTCTGGTTTGCTATCATGCCTACTTATGCATGTGAAACCCTATTGGGGTTGTGTTTAGCATTGTTTGATGACTCGTTCTCGAGTCTCATTGCATTTGTTGTGTGATTCTAGGGCGTGACGGTAGCTCACGGCGTCTTGGTGATCACGGTGTATGAAACACCATTTTCTCACTTGGTGAGTATACTACTCACTTGATGGATTACTATGTGGCTTTGTTAAATGTTATGTGATGCCTTAATGGCCTACTTGGATATTGAAATTGATCAAGGTGAGGGTGTACTTGACCGCCCTCACCTCTTTTGTTATTGTCACTGATTGGTTACCGTTTTATTGCATTACTGGACTTAATATATTGGTTGGTAAATTCCATTTCATGGAAACCGAATTGATGTCGTTTGGACGATGTCCAACGGCCATACTGCATTACTGAGCTCAACTCCGTTTGGTAGTCAATTGGATCGAGCCGGCGAGGGCTTGGTCGTGAAGATTGAATTGCCACGGGGACTGTACTGGGGAACCTTGTGGTAATGAGACCCTTGGTTCCGGTAAACTCGAGTATTACCAAAAGCTACCGAAATGGAGTGCGGGCCCGGTTGGGGTATGTTGGGTGGAAGGAATGGAAGTAAAGAGTTGTCTACGGTTTGGTATTTTAACATTGACGGAGAGTCAATGAGATTGGTTCAAGATTGCAAGCGTGGAAATGGGCTCTTGAGAGCCGACCGTATCCTTTTACCATTTTGCTTCATTGCTTATTTGTGCACTTTAAATGAAGGTTCATTCTTATATGACTTTGATTGCTTATTGGGTGGTATACCACTGGGCCTTGGCTCATTCCGTGTTATTTGTTTTCCTTACAGGAATATAAATGCTTTTGAAAATGGACTGGATAGTCAATTGCCATACTGAGCTTGTACATGTCTTTTGTATCGCTCTCGAAGTGAAACCCTAATGTAACGGGTTCATTTCCTTTTGATAGGCAAATCGAATGTGTACTCCTTAATGAATGGTTGGCATGCCATTATGGTTGTAACTGTTGATTTCCATTGTATATATATGTTTATATGTTGAATTCATGTTTGGATGAACTTCGGAGCGATTCGGCTTTCAAACGGCAAAAGAAAAAAAAAATTTGGCAAAAGCTCACTGGCCTGAATCCGGCCAGGAATCCGGCCAGAAACTGGCCGGATTGAAGGCCGGATTGCCTGAGAAAAATTGGAAACCCGGCCAGTTGCTCACTGGCCGGTATCCGGCCAGACAATCCGGCCGGAATCTTGGCCGGATTGCCGGCCGGATTGGGTGGAACTTTTGAAAAAAAATCGAGTTGCTCACTGGACAGTATCCGGCCAAGAATCCGGCCGCTAATCCGGCCAGATTCCGGCCGGATTCTGGCGTGTCCAGCACTATTCATTTCGGTTTTCAATTTTCGTTTTTTTTTATTTTGTGTTTTCTGACTTGTTTGCGCGTAATGGTATGTTCCGGAACGTTATAGAACGACGTTAACTGTACCGTAGTCCTGGCGAGAGCTGGGCAGGCAGTCCGCTAACCCCTTTGGTTCGCCTTAGGGGAAGGTGGGGCTGTCACAGGTGGTATCAGAGCCTAGGTTTGAATTAGCCTGGGTATAATAGAAGTGCTCGATTTGAGGATTTTATTGTTTATGCCTATTAAGTGTAATCATGTTATTTCTTCCTTTGCTATAGGATGGATGCGAGTGGTGACCCGAGTGACCGTCCGGCAGGAGATCGTCCTCGTAGTCCGCTGCCGCCAATTAAGTATCAACTTAGGCAGAAGGGGGCCGTGGTGCGTTGGAGCCCGGCCAGCCGTGTTCGACAGTGCAAGTGTCGTAGCAACTACGCCTATCCAAACACTCTAGTGTTGGCGGTGGCAAAGGAACGTGAGGAGTTTGCTAAGGATAATACTAAGCTGGAAGCTGCGGTTGCGACATTGGAAGCTGAGGTGACTCAGGCTAGGGCAACCAATGAGAAGCAAGCCGCACGTATCATGGAGCTAGAGTATGATGTGAATGAGGCGGAGGACCGAGTTAATGACCTATGTGATCAACTGAGGGATGGTCGCGAGCGTGAGGTTAAGCGCGCTCGCAAGGTCAGGGGTCGTGCGGAGGCGATCCTTAACTTGTGCGACGACGGACTCGAGGAGTCTAGTGATGAGGCCTCGTGTGCTGGGGCCGAGCCTGGGGAGGAGTCTACCCCATCGCCTGGGTCCCAGACCCCAGCGACTGATTAGGCCTTGATCTTAGGGCACCTTTTGGATAGTGGTGGTTTTGAATGTACATAGGGATAGGGATAGAGCCTTAGCTAACCGTTTTGGATGTAGAGTTAGCTACGTGTAAATCTCTTTTGATAGGCCTATCCTCAGGTGGATCTTTGTGTACGTA
This sequence comes from Coffea arabica, assembly GCF_036785885.1. Lineage (NCBI taxonomy): Eukaryota > Viridiplantae > Streptophyta > Magnoliopsida > Gentianales > Rubiaceae > Coffea > Coffea arabica. The sequence goes on from NC_092313.1 coordinate 36,468,398, forward strand.
CGTGCTTTGGCCGTACTTGACTGACTGCTTGTATAAATGTTTGGCTTGTATATACGTGTGCTTGTGACCCTGTATGAACTGTATCACTATGTGTTATGTGAAAGTTTATGTGTTACTTACCTGCTTTATTCCTGCTTTGGTTTAGTACTCTTGCCTAGAACAAGTATACCTTATGGAAGGAACACGAAGTGGTCGGGGGCGTGGGCGCGGTATTAGACAACCCACACCGGTTAGAGAAACTGGGGAAGCTTCTACTGGCCCAATTCCTGAACCCCAAATAAACCCCAATGCTCAAATAGCTGCCGCTATGCAGCAAATGACAAACCTACTTGCACAAGTAGTGCAACAACAGGGCCAGAACCCAAACCCTAACCCTGGAAACCCCGGAAACCCTGGCCATCATAATGAGAGCGAAGATAGAGCTCTAGAACGTTTTCAAAAGTTTTCCCCGCCGAAGTTTGTTGGGGGACCCGACCCTGACGTGGCCGAGAAATGGCTGGAGAAGATGGTAGACATATTCGCGGCCTTACACTATCCGGACGAACGGCAGGTGACTTTTGCCGTGTTCCAACTCGAGGGGGCTGCCCGTTCCTGGTGGAACGTAATTAGGCAGAAATGGGAGCGGGAGCAGACACAGAGGACTTGGGTGAACTTCATCCGAGAATTTAATGCTAAGTTTTTCCCTCCTCTAGTCCAGGAAAGGAAGGAGGACGAGTTTATCCGGCTCCGGCAAGGGGCTCAGACTGTGGCGGAGTACGAGAGCCAGTTTACCCGCCTGTCCAAATTCGCGCCTGAACTAATTATGACCGAACAACGACGCGTGAGGCGCTTTATTCAGGGCTTGAACGTGGAGATCCAGAAAGATCTCGCAGCGGCTCAAATCACTACTTTTAGCGAGGCAATGGAAAAAGCCCAACGGGTTGAGAGTGCACGGCTTCAGGTCCGAAACTTCCAGGCCAAGAAGCGTGGTTTTCCTGGGAGTACATCTGGACAAAGTGAGAAGAGTACTCCCTCGAAGTTTGGACGAGGATCAGGAGGTGGTCGACAATCGGGATCAGGCAGAGGGACTCCGTTCAGGGGCGGCCAAGCTGGGCGAGGACAAAGGGGAAACACCCAGAGTGGCTCGGCTTCGGCACCTCGTGGTCCCTGTGGGCACTGTGGAAAGACAAACCACACCGAGGACAATTGCTGGAGGAAACTGGGGAAATGTCTGCGGTGTGGAAGTGCGGACCATCAGCTGGCTACATGTCCGGTCCTGAAACAAGATGGAAAGGGGAGTCAGCTACCGCCGAGGACTAACACTGGACCAGCCAAGGGAGACGGATCCAAACCTAAGGTGCCAGCTAGGGTTTATTCCTTAGAGCCCCATCAGGTCCCAGATTCTTCCGAGGTGGTGGAAGGTACGATCCCTATTTTCCACCGCTTTGCCAAAGTTTTAATTGATCCTGGTGCCACTCATTCGTTTGTTAACCCTGATTTCATGTGTGGCATCGATATAAAACCTGCTAGCTTACCATATGCCTTAGAGGTTAGTACACCTACGGGGAATCAACGGTTGGTGACTAGTATGGTTTATAAGGATTGCGATGTATGGGTAGGAGAGAGGAGATTTTTAGGAGACCTGATTAGCTTGTCCATTAAGGGGTACGATGTGATTTTGGGTATGGACTGGTTAGCCAAATATAACGCCCAACTGGATTGTAAAACGAAAATAGTTGAATTTCGCATTCCTGGCGAGGCAACCTTAAGGTTAGATATAAGGGGTAGGTTAGCCTCATCTGCTCTCATTTCGGGCATTCGAGCTAGGAAACTGATAAGTAGAGGGGCGCAAGGATTTTTGGCCTTCTTAATTAATACCCCTACGGATAAGTTAAAGGTAGAAGATGTAGCCATAGTGAGGGACTTTCCGGATGTTTTCCCTGATGAGTTAGTGGCTTTACCTCCGGAAAGAGAGATAGAATTCCGAATAGATCTTTTACCTGGAACCGCACCTATCTCAAAAACCCCTTACCGAATGGCGCCTGCAGAACTTAAGGAGCTTAAGTTGCAACTGCAAGACCTTTTGGAGCGGGGATTCATTCACGAGAGTGAGTCTCCTTGGGGAGCTCCGGTCTTATTTGTGAAGAAGAAGGACGGCACGTTGAGGATGTGTATTGACTATAGGGGGCTGAACAACGTTACGATCAAGAATAAGTATCCACTGCCCCACATCGACGAGTTGTTTGACCAGCTGCAAGGAGCAGTGGTCTTCTCGAAGTTGGACCTCCGACAGGGATACTACCAGTTGTTGATCAGGAAGGAGGACATTCCGAAGACTGCTTTCAACTCGAGATACGGGCATTACGAGTTCGCCGTTATGCCCTTTGGATTGACTAATGCTCCCGCCGCCTTCATGGACTTAATGCATAGGGTTTTTAAACCCTACCTGGACCGATTTGTCGTGGTGTTTATTGACGACATTTTGGTCTACTCTAAGTCACGCGAGGAGCATGAGAAGCATTTGAGAATGGTATTGCAGACATTGAGGGAACATCAGCTGTATGCCAAGTTTAGTAAATGCGAGTTCTGGTTGGAGAGAGTAGCGTTTCTAGGGCACGTGATCTCCCACGAAGGTATTTCGGTGGATCCAGCGAAGGTTGAGGCCGTGACAAATTGGAAAAGGCCAGAAACTCCCACGGAGATTCGCAGCTTTCTAGGGCTAGCTGGGTACTACCGACGGTTTATTAAAGATTTTTCCAAACTGGCAGGACCTTTAACTGACTTGACAAAGAAGCATGGCCAGTTTATCTGGAACGGCCGATGCGAAACAAGTTTTCAAGAATTAAAGAAAAGATTGACCATGGCTCCAGTACTGGTCTTGCCCAATGGAGTGGACGGGTTTGTAGTATATGCGGATGCGTCGCGAGAAGGACTGGGATGCGTTTTGATGCAGAACCGGAATGTGATTGCTTTCGCCTCTAGAAAATTGAAGCTTCACGAGCAGAACTACCCGACTCATGATCTAGAATTAGCCGCAGTGGTGTTTGCTCTGAAAAAGTGGAGGCATTACCTATACGGGGTGACCTTCGAAGTGTTTTCGGATCACAAAAGTCTTAGATACCTTTTCTCCCAGAAGGAATTAAACATGAGGCAACGAAGGTGGATGGAATTTCTGGAAGATTACGACTGTACGATCAATTACCATCCGGGAAAGGCAAATGTGGTAGCAGATGCCTTGAGTCGTAAGGTGCAAGTAGCAGGGCTAATGATTAAGGAGTGGGGTTTGCTAGAATCCGTGTGCGAGTGGAAACCCTGTCTAGGGAGCCATAAGGTGATATTTGGCAATGTTAGGGTTACCTCCACTCTACTGGAACGTATTAAAGAGGCACAAAAAGAAGATTTGATGGTACAGAAATGGAAAGAGAAAGTGGATAAGGGAGAAACTACGGACTTCAATTTGAGTCCTGAGGGTATTTTAAAGTACCGAAACCGAGTGGTGGTACCAAAGGATGAGGCATTGAAAGCAGAAATTCTGGAGGAAGCTCATAGATCTAAGTACACAATCCATCCGGGTAGCAGCAAGATGTATCAAGACCTGAAAGGAACCTATTGGTGGGACAATATGAAGAAGGAAATCGCGCAATATGTACAAAAATGTCTCATTTGCCAGCAAGTGAAGGCAGAGCATCAAAAACCATCGGGTCTGTTACAACCCTTGGAGATACCCGAGTGGAAGTGGGAAAACATTACCATGGACTTCGTTTTCGGTTTACCGAGGACGCAAAGAGGACACGATGCTGTTTGGGTGATCGTTGATCGATTAACCAAGTCGGCCCATTTCTTGCCGGTGAACATGAAGTATTCAATGGACAAGTTGGCTCGACTGTACATGGATGAAGTAGTAAGATTACACGGTGTTCCTGTGAGCATCGTCTCTGATCGGGATCCACGGTTTGTGTCTCGGTTTTGGCAGAAGTTTCAAGAAACCCTGGGGACGAAACTCAATTTGAGCACTACCTACCACCCTCAGACGGATGGCCAGTCAGAACGGACAATTCAGACGCTCGAGGACATGCTACGAACGTGCATTCTGGACTTTGGAGGCAATTGGGGTCAGCACATGACCTTAGTCGAATTTGCATATAACAATAGCTTCCATTCGTCAATTCAAATGGCTCCGTACGAAGCTCTCTACGGACGCAAATGCCGCTCACCGATTTACTGGGATGAAGTTGGTGAAAAGAAAGCACTAGATCCGGCAACCATTCCATGGATGGAAGAGGCTCAAGAGAAGGTCAAGTTGATAAGGCAACGGATCCAAACCGCTCAAAGTCGCCAAAAGAGCTACGCGGATAATCGAAGAAAAGATTTGGAATTTGAAGTTGGAGACCATGTGTTTCTAAAAATCACACCTTTACGAAGTCTTACAACGGGCAAAGGAAAGAAACTTCAACCGCGGTACGTCGGACCTTACAAGATCCTGCAGAGGGTTGGAGCGGTCGCGTATCGATTGGAACTACCGTCTAGTCTTTCTCGAATCCACGACGTATTTCACGTCTCGATGCTAAAGAAGTACTATCCTGACCCATCTCATGTTTTACAACCGGAGGATATCGACGTAGATGAATCACTGGCCTATGAAGAGAAACCGGTCCAAGTGCTCGATCAAAAAGTCAAAGAGCTCAGAAACAAGCGGATTTCATTAGTGAAGGTGTTATGGAGAAACCACGGAGTTGAGGAAGCCACCTGGGAGGTGGAAGAGGAAATGCGAAAGAAATACCCAAACCTTTTCGGGAAGTAAGGTGAGAAATTTCGAGGACGAAATTCTTTTAAGGGGGGGAGAGTGTGAGAACCCGTAAAACCCTAATATTTTCCTAGGGTTTATTTCCCTTTAATTGCATGTTTTCTGCATTTTCTGGCTTAGAAATATTTTCTTAGTGGATTTTATGAGCGATTCTAGTTTTAAGATGACTTTTCTAGCATTGGTGAATTTTTAGAAAATTAAGAGTGAATAGTGGACGTGGGACCCACTAGTGCGAAAAGTTCGGAAAAATTCGGCCATTAAGTGTAAGTTTCGGATACTGTGGAAAATTTATCGGATGTTAAGTGATAAGTAGAATGTGTGAAGTGATTGATGTGAGTGAGGAAAGAAAGATAAGAATGCATTTATGGAGGTCACTATTCAATTTCTTGACTTTTTTGACCAAAGAATTATATATCAAAAAAATGCACAAAATTCACCATTTTTCTCTCTTTGTTGGCCGGCCACCTTGAGCAAGAAAGGAAGGAGATTTCTTCAATTTTCAAGCTTCTACTTGGAGCAAATCAACCAAAAACATTGGTTACATCCAATTCCATTCCATACAATCTTACCTCCTAGTGCTAGTAAGTTGTTTAGTGAAGCTTGGTTGAAGGTTTAAGGTGTTCAACAACCCTCTCTCTCTTGTTTCTTGGTAAGTGAAGCTTGAACACCCTCTTACACCTTATGAAGCTTAAATTATGCTTATTAGTGAGTGAAGTGCTGAAATTTCTGGTTTTATCTTGGTTTGAAGTGATTTGGTGAAGTTTTCTATTTTCTTGGGAATTTTTCTGGTTTCATATGAAATGAATGTTGTGGCCGTCTTTGATGATTGGCAATGGACTATAATGGCTCTGGTGGATGTGAAATGTGGATAAATGCAACTAATTTTGGATTTGGATGGAAAATTGGAAAGTTAGGGTTTGAAAATCCCCAATTCTGTCCGGTTTTAGATCACTAGGTTAGAGGCCGAATTAGACTTTGCTCAAAACATGAAAGTTGTAGGTATTGATGTGATGGAGATGCCTGTAAAATTTCAGGTCATTTGGATTAATGTAGAATGAGTTATGACGAAATTACTGTAGCTGTTCTGCTTTGGACAGAATGCGAAAACTGCGATAGTGATTGGCCATTTTGACTGGTTTTGGTTTGGATTTTGAAGTTGATGTCTTCTGATGAACTGTAGCTGAATGTCTTAGCTAATGTATGCCTTTGGAATTTCGGTATTTGGACTTGTATGGACTGAGATATACCGATTACAGTTTTCTGTGTTTTGCAAACCTGTTTTGGTAATTCTGGTTTAGTATTTTGCAATTTTGACCTAGTTAAGCTAGGAACTAGATTGAGTGCCCTTCTACATTGTTGTAGCCCTGTTTCATAGCTTCGAAATGGTGGGTCTTACACCCCCAACCGATAACCGTAGTGAAATTGACGCCATTACCGCATTCTAAGCTCAAACACGGTTTTCTATCGAGGCTTAAGTTAAGGCCATATATTAATTTCTGGTTTGCTATCATGCCTACTTATGCATGTGAAACCCTATTGGGGTTGTGTTTAGCATTGTTTGATGACTCGTTCTCGAGTCTCATTGCATTTGTTGTGTGATTCTAGGGCGTGACGGTAGCTCACGGCGTCTTGGTGATCACGGTGTATGAAACACCATTTTCTCACTTGGTGAGTATACTACTCACTTGATGGATTACTATGTGGCTTTGTTAGATGTTATGTGATGCCTTAATGGCCTACTTGGATATTGAAATTGATCAAGGTGAGGGTGTACTTGTCCGCCCTCACCTCTTTTGTTATTGTCACTGATTGGTTACCGTTTTATTGCATTACTGAACTTAATATATTGGTTGGTAAATTCCATTTCATGGAAACCGAATTGATGTCGTTTGGACGATGTCCAACGGCCATACTGCATTACTGAGCTCAACTCCGTTTGGTAGTCAATTGGATCGAGCCGGCGAGGGCTTGGTCGTGAAGATTGAATTGCCACGGGGACTGTACTGGGGAACCTTGTGGTAATGAGACCCTTGGTTCCGGTAAACTCGAGTATTACCAAAAGCTACCGAAATGGAGTGCGGGCCCGGTTGGGGTATGTTGGGTGGAAGGAATGGAAGTAAAGAGTTGTCTACGGTTTGGTATTTTAACATTGACGGAGAGTCAATGAGATTGGTTCAAGATTGCAAGCGTGGAAATGGGCTCTTGAGAACCGACCGTATCCTTTTATCATTTTGCTTCATTGCTTATTTGTGCACTTTAAATGAAGGTTCATTCTTATATGACTTTGATTGCTTATTGGGTGGTATACCACTGGGCCTTGGCTCATTCCGTGTTATTTGTTTTCCTTACAGGAATATAAATGCTTTTGAAAATGGACTGGATAGTCAATTGCCATACTGAGCTTGTACATGTCTTTTGTATCGCTCTCGAAGTGAAACCCTAATGTAACGGGTTCATTTCCTTTTGATAGGCAAATCGAATGTGTACTCCTTAATGAATGGTTGGCATGCCATTATGGTTGTAACTGTTGATTTCCCTTGTATATATATGTTTATATGTTGAATTCATGTTTGGATGAACTTCGGAGCGATTCGGCTTTCAACCGGCAAAAGAAAAAAAAAATTTGGCAAAAGCTCACTGGCCTGAATCCGGCCAGGAATCCGGTCAGAAACTGGCCGGATTGAAGGCCGGATTGCCTGAGAAAAAATTGGAAACCCGGCCAGTTGCTCACTGGCCGGTATCCGGCCAGACAATCCGGCCGGAATCTTGGCCGGATTGCCGGCCGGATTGGGTGGAACTTTTGAAAAAAAATCGAGTTGCTCACTGGACAGTATCCGGCCAAGAATCCGGCCGCTAATCCGGCCAGATTCCGGCCGGATTCTGGCGTGTCCAGCACTATTCATTTCGGTTTCAATTTTTGTTTTTTTTTATTTTGTGTTTTCTGACTTGTTTGCGCGCAATGGTATGTTCCGGAACGTTATAGAACGACGTTAACTGTACCGTAGTCCTGGCGAGAGCTGGGCAGGCAGTCCGCTAACCCCTTTGGTTCGCCTTAGGGGAAGGTGGGGCTGTCACATAGAACGTTTTGTTAACGAAAGGTCTGGACAGTTAGCTACGACGGTTATTGTGTTCGGTGCTTGTCCCCTGCTTTGTAAATATCGTATTCCTCAAATCTGTCGAACAAACCTAAACATGCGTGTTGCCTTATTAGGGTGGAGTGGTACTTTTTACGGTTATAGTCCAATTGTCAAGATTCATTTTAGGGCCACGACTACTGTTTTTGTAAATAGAGGTTAATTTGAAATATGAAGTCAGTAACCTGGTTAGTGTGGCTTACAATGTCTTCCCATGCACAGATGCACATTCAACCCGATCTCATGGGTTGAGTCCGTATGTGCACAGCTCGTTAAACGTATTGTCGACACATTTTGGGAGCTTGAGAGGACCAGGTGCACAACTCTTGAATGGAACCGATTGTTGCCCTGCCTATGTTCACGTCGCTGCAGTTAACACACGCGGGAGATGCGGTGAAATTCGTAAATCTCCATTGTCAGTTAAACTTGGGCAGCACAGGCCCCTTTTAAACAAACATGTACTAACTTCTATCGCTTATATGCAACCAATTGAGGTATGAATGCAAATGCCGGTTGCATTGTGACTGAGGTGTCAAAACAAATGCAACTGCAAAATGTTTAGGTCGCACATGAAGGTTACACCTGAACGTTTATCCCATTACACATTAATTTGATGAAGCCGGACTACAAACCACATGAATTCTTACCAACGAATTGCAAATGCAGGATGCATATAGTTCAACTTCGCACATTACAGAAGACCCAACACAAATAGTAGTACAAAAGTATATTTAGATTCACACATTAGTACACAACAACCGACCTACTTTTGTCAACCGCAAACAAGTAGTGAACGGTGCACATTTCCACAGAAAAGTAACTGCCAATTCAGTGTACCCAAAACAACATGCTTCACCAATCAGCAACGTCGGTCGATGCTGGTACAAAGGCATCAGCAGGTCCACCTGGCGGTTGATCAACCTACCCAACCTGGCTACAAAGTATGTAAATTACCTCATACCGAACACAGTTACAGATTGCTTACACATCTGTCCACTGCATGGCCAAACATTCAAAAAATATTACAATGTGCATGAATACCTCATACGAGGAAGGGCATGGTGAATGCAGGATAAAGCCATAAAACCCATCCACACTGCCCGGTCCTCCCTAATCCAATTCAAATAATGGTGGTCAGTTAAAAAAAGTATTGACATGCGACACGAACGAGTCATTATCGATTCCATTGCCTTCCTCTGCCGTACGCTATCTGCTCCTCCCACATCCATGTCCTGCAACCAGATACACATCCCATATTAGCACACGCGCTCGTATACGAGTGCACAGGGTTTCAGGCTAATATTTAAAGAACACAATGTGTTCTCCTTGAAATACCTTACCGGTGTCACTTAGTGCCACCGAACTATACAAATTATACCTACCACCAATTTTAGTGATATTATGTTCATTTCATCATATTACTTCCTACATTATCAAAATAAGCCAACAACTTGTCAACTATGTCACCATTCGACGAAAAGATGTACGCATTAGTTAGAAGGGCATGAACATGAGTTTAATTGTATGCAGAACTTAGCAGCAAAGGTAGCGAGGGCTGTATACAGACCATAGTCCATATGTTGCACATAAAATCCATTCCAACCTGAATCCGTACAATGGGCTCCATTGGTCGCTGGAGCTCCATTTTTTAGGCACAATGATTCGGCCAGCGGATGTCGTCCCCGTATTACTTAGTTGTGCATAAGCAGTGGAACTACTGTTTGCATGATGAACATCGTTGTCTGTGGCTCTGCATTTTGAAGACGCGTTTGGCCCACTTCCTCTTCCCCTGCATTAGTAACAAAACAAATCGGACTAAACTGCACACTCACCCTTTTGTGTTCCATAGTAAGTAACATATGTTATGTATGCCTATTTATGTATACACAGTTGCATTGTGTGCCGAAATGCATTGTACATGAGATGTTCCACTAACATGCCATAGATATTGTTGCCTACCTCGCTTTCCCTCGACACATGACTCGTGTTCCAATGAATTCGGGGTCCTTAACCCAATCTCTTTGACCCCCTGTTTCATTGGTCAATTGCACAGCTACATAGCCCTCGCCTCTGTGCCTCTTGCATTGCAGCTCTTCAGCTCGAACTGCCTCATTGTGGAACAGTTCCAATGCATTTGTGAATCCGTCCGACGTCATGCACGCATTCCTACATACATTATTTGTTGCCAACAGCAGTGTAGAATATCTGGACATCTATGTGAGGTGTAGGCTGCTTGTTTCAGCTGCCTCGTCACTTATTATGCCTTCCTTTGCCTGTCGAGTCCACCTCTTCATGATGTAGTTTGAAGGGATCCTTTTCAGTTCCTCGAATAGCATTGCACGAAACATGTGATAACAAGCAGCCCATGTGTTTCCATTTTCAAGCAGGAGCACTCATATGTCCCGTGAACCTGTTATACACCACAGTATAATACGAGTAATTGTACGGATGCTTCATGAAGTGGACAATGGTGATTCCATCATTCGTGCCATTAATCCTACAAAATAACCTTTGCTTTTTCATTTCCTCCCGTATCACAACAAAAGTGGATCTAGTGAACACTTCACTAGCATGTTTTTCCAGTGCCTGTAGATGTGTCGCTCCGACAAGGGTACTGTGCTCTGTCACAGCCCTTTGACGTCTCTCTTCATACCGCAAATGGCCCACGGCCAAGTCGTATGTTTGAAAGCACTTAAAAAGTTTCAACTTCGGGGTGAGATGTAATTTTAAGACTTGATGCATTTTCTCACACCGTTGAGTACTCCGCACTCCTCCAAAAAAGTTTCCTCTCAGGAAAGTCATAACCCACAGCTCCCTCTTCCGATACATCTTCTTAACTCATTCGTTATTTTCAAACCCAAAACGTCTCACAACCCCTGCCCACCTCGTTTCAAAATTTATTGCTGTACAATTCATAAACATGCAGGTCTTGAATGCCTGCAGGAACTCTTTGTCCTTTACATTTGTGGCTGCATTCATTTCTAAATGGAAGCTGCAAAGTCTATGCTTAGCTATGGGCATTAATTTTTTAATGCACTTTCGCATTGACTTGTCCCTATCTATCACAACTGCTATCGGTTGTCTCCCATGTATTACTTCTAAGAATGTACTTATAACCCAATCGTATCCCTCATCTCCTTCACGAACGATAAAAGCACACGCAAAGATACATGTGGAGTAGTGATTGTTAACCCCACACAACACAACTAATGGAAATCTGTACTGGTTCGTATTATACGTGCTGTCGAACACTAGCACATCACCAAAACATCTGTAGTCGTCTCTACACACTGAATCAGCCCAAAGCAGGCGATTCAGACGGCCATGGCCATCTACAGAATATTTGAAAAATAAATTCGGATCGCCTCGTTGCTTGCCTGACAAGAATGCAATTGTCGAATCGCTGTCCCCATCACCAACTGCTACCTGCCTCTACCAATTTAGTGCATTGTACGTATCAGTTTCATGGAAACCCAAGTTGTGGTATCCTCCAGCCTATACAGTTAGTAGTCTCATAATGTGATTTGTTCTTACGCCTGCTTATTGCATAACTACTGCCTGTTGCAGGTCCGACTTCCCAACCTTTCTATGAGACCTCATGAAACTAACACTTTCAGAACTGCACAAACGATGGCAATGTGCACTAACAAATTCTACAACAACGTATTTCTGTTTCACCTCATCTAATCGAATCTTCAAACGTGCTTGACAGTTCACTCTTGTTACTGCCTTCGGTTCCCTTATTCGGTCGCCTCTGCTCAGGTGCTTTTGAAGTCTTTCGCCTTCCTTATTACAAAGCCATGACCTTACTCGGACATTCTCTTTCTTATCTTTTCTCTTGCACCCTTTTCGCACCCCAAAATTGGTTGCTCTTGCGTACATCATATAGAATGATTTTGCCTCTTCAGTACTCTCAAACTCCATGCTACCTACATCTATATCATCAATACCTTCGAATACAGCGTTTACATTTGCCCCATCCTCACCAACATGCTCCCCTACAGCCCCCTGCCCTGTTATCCCTTCTGTTCTGCAATTCGTTGTTGAATGGACAATTTTTAATCTGTTAGCACTTTCTTCAACTTCGGCATGCGCGGCAGCATACCGTCTGCCCGATGGATGCCCTTCCACCATTTCCATTTGCAGCCCCGACTTTACCTACCATTCAAACACATTGTATACCATGTCTCCATTGTGTGCGAGATTTATGCGGAACTTTCCATGGTACTTTCCCCTACGACATTCAAAAACCAAACACCCCCATAAACACTTACGAATACGCTTTCTTAATTGACACTCTCCACTGCTGCCTTACCTCCAAAGAACCCGCGACGAACAGGGGATTGAACCATGCGACTCAATGACGGCAAATAAGCTCAGAAACCTAAAATAAGAGATGGAGCTAATCATTCAATGCCATCATAGGTGACGAACAATTTTCTGATATACACAATGTTCTTACAGGTAAATATCATTACATGATAATCCCCTCAAAGTGGGGTAAAGATTCCCTCTATGGCAATCAATGTAGGTTACACAACAGACAGGTTCATCTTATAGTCTTGTTCTTGCATTTTCATGATGAAATATGACATAGAATTTTTGTCAAACATAAACGGAATCGCAACATAAAGACATACCAATACGCTTCCTCATTTGATACTCTCCACTGCTGCCTTCCATCCATAAGAAGCTTAAAACGCAGAGGCTATTTACGACACACTTCTAATGCTACGTTCTCTGCAGATCGTTTCCATTCACATTTGCAGGTATTAATTAATTAGAAAGCAAATCTCCGGAAAATACAGAAAATAACCAACGCACCTTTGTCGCACTGTTGAAAAACAAAATTGATGTTCAACACCGCAGTGTCACTGTACCTCGGCCGACTTTGTTGGAGATTCACAACGAATGACGGTAAAGCTATGTACAAATTTTTCCCCGGTTCAGTCGTGTTTTGGGGGGTACACTGAAAGTAAACAAGCTACAGTGCCTAGAGTCCGTTACCTTTATTTCTGGCTTAGTTTTCCAAAGCAGTTGTGGGGCTTCTTTTTTCGCCTCTCCCGCTCTCCGTTCTTCACAATTTGTTATTCACTATATGTACAAATTTGCATGCCATATGAGCAGAGTGGCAATAATTAAAATACTATTTTTTTCGATGTATACATATTTCATTCATTTTTTTTTGATTTAAAAAAATTGAATGAAAATCTTTTATGAAAAAGCACATAAGTCAAAAGGGAAAAAAATAGCAGATACGTATAGTACTTGTAGTTGATGTTCGAAGGACTATAGTGCTGTTTTTGAAAAATACCCCGAAAAATATGTAATCCAAACGGAACCGATTCTTCATTATTTAAAATGCCAAATCTGTGATTGTGTTTTAATTGTTATCCATTGGTATCCTAAAGTATCATTTTCCCATCAAATACCACCTCTTTAACACCCATTTTCCCATAAATAAATTTATTTATCGGATAAAATACATACAAATTCATTTTTCAATAGAACACTAGCTCTTTATGGCTTTCCTCTATTATAAGAACAGAGTGCTCATATTTCCATAGATAAATTTATTTATCGGATAAAATAAAAATAAATCCATTTTTCAATAAAAACACTAACTCTTTATGGCTTTCTTTCATTATAAAAACAGAGTGAATTAATATCTATAATCAGTTATTATATAGGTACATTTCGAGTACTTACCCTCATGAGGTACTTGCAGCCTTAATGACTAATAAAACCTCTTATCATTAATTGATATAAACTTCATAATATTAGTTTGAGAATAGTTTTTAGTGTAAAACTGTTCTCAAACTAAAGCAAAAATCAGTAAGTGTTAATCGTCAATAAAATTTACCATGTTACTACTAAGATTTAGTATCAATGAATAAAAACCTAATGTTAGTTGAAGTAAACGTACTCTCCAATAGTTTAAAGTATGACAAAATTTGTAGATCATTTAAGAATTGCATTTCTGTGGAACATGGATCTTAAAATAATAATAAAGATTTTTATTACAAAACGAATGATACATGGATACAAATGAATGTTTTGTGCAGTTCATACTATCAAAAAATGTTCAGTGATACCTGTATTTTTTAGAAGTGAACTTGCTTAACCTTTTTAAAATATTTCAGTGCAATCACCATAATGTAAAATTCGTTTTGTGATCAGTTATTTTTTCCTTTGTAATCTTGCAAGTTTGGAATTAAGATGCCATTGAAATCATGTTTGGATCCAATAGGGGCTAATGGGGGGCATAGCTCCCCCCTCCCCCAAGTTTTGCAAATTGTAATTCATACTGTGTAAAAATTAGTGTAAAACGACGTTAGCCCTCCTAATTTTTATAATTTTAGTTTATACTATAAGAATATATATATGCGCGCGTGTTTGTGTGAATTAACTACTTTTCAATTAATTTTCTCTTAAAAAGTTATTTATTTTTTACATCTCTTTATAATTATAATTAATATTTGATTTTTTTAAATGTCATATATTTAAATAGATGAAAATTATTTTGAACATAACACATAAAAATAATTTCATGATACTACAAACAAGTATTCAGTGAGACTTGTATTTCTTATAAGTGAACTTGTTGAACCTTCTTAAAATATTTGAGTGCCATCACTATAGTATAAATTCGTTTTATGATTAGTTGTTTTCTCCTTTGTAATCTTGCAGATTTGAAATTAAGACGCCATTGAGTTCAATGATGGAACCAATAGGGACTAATGGGGCCATAACTCCACTCTCCCTCAAATTTTAAAAATTTTATTTCACTTTTGTAATTATTTGTATAAAACGAAGTTAGCCTTCCTAAGTTTTTACAATTTTAGCCCCTCTAGAAAAATTTTAGCCTTTCTACAAAAAAATTCTTGACTTTGTCACTGACTGAAATGTTTGTAACTGAGATTTATCCATGGTGAATGTATGCTACATAATTTTTTCACTGTATTGAATTTATATGATGCCAAATGAAATGGGTCAATTGGATTAGTAAGCATCAGTTTTGTGAATGATTATGAGAGTAAACTATATTATGACAATAAAATACGTTGAATTGTGAAAATTAGAATTTAAACATGCTCCTAAATTTTGGATATGTGGCTTTCGTAGTTGCGAATTTCTTAAATTAACAGTTAGTTATTAGTATGAGTAATGTGGTAAGTGTGAGATGTGAATGTCAATAATAACTGTTAGTTATTACTATCAGTAAAGTCAGCAGTAAATGTGAGACATTAATTCGAATTTGCAGATATCATTTTACATGGGTGGCTATTATCTGTTACTTAAAATTTAGGAGTTTAATTTTATGGGTTAATGGGGAAAACGTGAGGGAAATGCGGGAAAAACATGAGCATGATTATAGAATTTGTACGAGCAGTTATAAGATTAGTTGCTAGATAAACATTTCTTAATTTTAGAAATGTAAAATTCTAATAAAATAGTATTTAGACAACATGACAATTTGGAAAGCTCCTTATCCAAAATTCCCTCTGCAATACATATAGATAGATATACATGTCTGTTTTTTAGTCGTTCAATCTCATATTCGTGAACTATGTGAACAAAGAAAAAATTCTAGACTATACTAATTTTATTATACGAACTCTGTTATTCTTATTATGGTATTAATTGTTACGCTATTTCTCTCATTTTGTTAGGTCTACATTAATACAAGTTTAATTCTTATTATGTCTCGTGTCCCAGAAAATACATATTATCCTATTCAGGTGGATACGTCCAACAGATAATCAAATTGATGCCAAAAATTTTGCTTTTGCATAACGGTTGTAAAGGTTTCTTGAGACTTTATGAATTAGGTGTCTTGCGTTTGCAAAAAGAATTTGTAGCATATTTTTGTATTGGAAATGGAGTTAAAACTTGCTATAGGTTACTTTCCTGTATTTCAATTTTATCCTAAAGGGTAATTTGCTGTTCAACCTAATCTTATTCTAATTTTATCCAACTAATAAATTAACTTATGAAAATACATAATTTATGGAGGAAACCCATAAGTAGCTGGTGCTTTATTCAAAAATGGATTTATTTTTATTTTATCCAATAAATAAACTTGTTTATGAAAAATGAGTACTCTGTTCTTATAATGGACAAAAGCCATAAAGAGCTAGTGTTTTATTGGAAAGCGGATTTATTTTTATTTTATCCGACAAATAATTTTTTTTTTTAAAAAATGGGTACTCTACTCCTATAATGGAGGAAAGTCATAAAGAGCTACTGTTTTATTGAAAATGTATTTATTTTTATTTTATCCGATAAATAAATTTATTTATGAGAAAATGGGTACTTTGTTCTTATAATGGAGAAAAGTCATAAAGAACTAGTGTTTTATTGAAAAACGGGTTTATTTTTGTTTCATCCGCTAAATAAATTCTTCTATGAAAAAAATGGGTACTCTGTTCTTATAATGGAGAAAAGTCATAAAGAACTAGTGTTTTATTAGAAAATGGGTTTATTTTTATTTTATTCGATAAATAAATTCTTTTATGCAAAAATGGGTACTCTGTTTTTATAATGGAGGAAAGCCAAAAAGAACTAATGTTTTATTGGAAAACGGGTTTATTATTATAACATCCGATAAATAAATTTTTCTATTCAAAAATGGGTACTCTATTCTTATAATGGAGAAAAATCATAAATAGTTAGTGTTTTATTCAAAAACAGGTTCATTTTTATTTTATCCGATAAATAAATTTTTTAATGAAAAATTGGGTACTCTGTTCTTATAATGGAGGAAAGCTATAAAAAGGTACTGTTTTATTGCAAAATCGGTTTATTTTTATTTTATCCAATAAATAAATTTTTTAAGGGAAAATGGGTGTTAAAGAGGTGGTATTTGATGAAAAAAATGATACTTTAGGATACCAATGGATAACAGTTAAAACACAATCACTGATTTGGTATTTTAAACAATGGAGAATCGGTTCCGTTTGGATTAGATATTTTTTGGGGTATTTTTCAAAAACAGCATTGTAGTCCTTCGAACGTGAAATACAAGTACTGTACATATCTGTTATTCCTTTCCTTTTTAGACCAATCCTTTTGACTTATGTGCTTTTTGATAAAAAATTTTCATTATTTTCTAAAAAAAGCAAAAAAAACAAATTAATTCTGTATAAATCGAAAAAAATACTATTTCAATTATTGGCACTTTGCTCATACTTTGGAGGACGGGTAAGAAAGCCGTGAAGAGTTGGTATTTTTATTAATGAAAACTTTTTCCATAAATGACCTGCTTTTTATGACTTTCCTTTATTATATGTCAAAGTACCAGTTTTTAACCAGCATTTTACATCTATTTGTTTAGTACTTTAAACAATGATATTCAGCTGTATCTTTCCCTTTCAGACCAACTATTTTTACTTGTGGATTTTTGTGCTCTGCGCAACAAAAAATTTCGCTTACTTTTTTTTTTAACTGCAACAGAAAAAATTTAATTATATATAAATTTCAAAAATACTAATTTATTCACATACGATCAAGTATTTATACAAGTATTTTAACAGTATTTTCTACGTACGGTACTCAGTTTTAATCATTAATAAAACATTTTAGTATTATTTCAAATAACACTAAACTATGGGCTTGGCATAAGTTTTTTAAGCATAATAGAATATTTTTGCCATAAATTAGCATGTTTTTGTCATTAATCAAATTTAATGTGTTATAAGTTAAAATGATTATTTATGTATAAAAACATACTATTACTTCGTAAAAACTTACTCCCTCAAAAGTATATTGAGGATAAAAATTGTAATTTATCTCTTTAAAAAGTATGTTTCATAATACTTTCAATTCACCTTTTGGGCTGCAAAAGTAACTAGTTTATTACGTTAACTTACTATTTTAGATGACAAACTTACTTCCTTATTTTTACGCATAATCCTATTCAAGTAAATAAGTCCAACAGGTAATCAAATGGTTGCTAAAATTATTATAACCTATTATATCATGTCTAAAACTGTTTTTTTTCCATAACGATAGTTACTACTCCATTTTCCCACATGCTTAAGCTCAACACTTGGTACTAAATTTATATATTTATATAAATATAATGAAGGCTTCAATCCTTTCGTTTACTTCCACTTGTCCTTCTTCCAAATGATTATCCCCCACGCGTGTACGATAATCATTTATTATTTCTTAAAATTTCGATACCTTCTTTACGCACATTTTTTGTCCAAGGCTTTTGCAGCATTTTTTCATTGGTAATGGGTACATTTACAAATACATAAATACCTCTGGTTCTAGCCTGCAATAACACTTCCTGTCCCAACCTACGAGATAGTACGAAAGTCAGTGTGCTGTTTGTTTCCATCCGCACACGATTCTGCTTGATTTCCTCTCCACGCGCTCTCCAACACTTTAACGTATCGGTTTGGACTATTTGCAACCCAACTCGTGTCGCTCTTTGCTGGCATTCCTACCATAGGCAGGTTCCGAAAAACAAGCAGCCCGTGACACTACCATAAAGGTATCCCTTCTTCTTCCCGCGGTGGAGAGTTCACTCCACTTTCCACACTAGAAGCAACCATGCTTTCTCGGTTAATCAGCAAATCCTCCAATCTTCGATTTCTGACCCTAATTTCCTCCCAAATTCACCTTCAAAGCCCTAATCCCATCTTTCCACAAAACCCGTTAACCTCAATCAAACCCATATACCCGCACCCCAATCTCTCCAAAATCCCTCATTTCTACTCCACCAGCAACAATAGCAACAACAACAATGGAGATAGGCAAGACTCGATTCCAAATCTGTGGCAGCTGTCGTCCGAAGCAGACGATTCCATCGAGTCCATTTTCGGGGTAGAATCGGAGGAAAATAATGAACACGTGGAGCAAGTGAAGGAATCGGCAAATGGGTCTGACTCTTGGTTGGCAGAATCATTGGATTCGGGTGGCGGCGTTGATGATGGTGTTGATAAATTTAAAGGGGTGATGGAAGAAGTGAAGGGTGGTGGAGATGGTCACGAGGGGTGGGCAACAGCAGAGGGGTATAAGCCGTGGAGTTTTGCTGGGGAGGATAAGGAAGATGAGCGGAATTTGTTTGATGTCGGAGGGGAAGAAGGAGTGGAGGAAAGAAGAGAAAGTGGGGAGTGGGGATTGGAGGGTTCTAGAGGGGAGGATTTGGTAAAGAAGAGGAGTGCAGAGGAGGAGAAGCAGCTGGAAATTGAGGAGAAAGCTCTTACTGATGTTCTTAAAGGTAAATTTTATGGCTTTGACGTAGTAGATGCATATTTATGTGTACAAATTCACGGCTTTATGGGATATATTTGGGTAGGCATTATTCTGTGTTCTATTATGGATTCCCAAGCGGGTTTTCTAATTTTCTTTTCTTAGTATATACAGCTTCGTGCATGATGAACCCTCTTTGGTTAGTTCTGACGATTATGTGGGGGATTCAATGCTTAAAAGTTGTTGAACAGGGGCATTTTGAAATAATACACCTTTATCCGTTTTCAACCCTTTGGTGGTTATGATGATTGTATAGGATTCTGTATTTTAAGTATGGATGCTTAAGTGGACTGTTCTTGTTGAAAGCTATCTAGCTTGTTCCCGTTTTGAGCTGATTGTGTGTTATCGAGGTTCTTGGCCACATAATAGATATATATATATATATATATTTTTGGAAATTTCAGGCTAATGAGGTTTGGAGTCTATAACTTGCCTACATGCTATTTGAATTGCATTTGAGGTCAGTTTAGGATTTACTATGGCTAATTATATTCCAATGAATGCTATTAAGAAATGGCTCTAATAGAATAAAGGAAAATATGAAAGCAAAGAATTGATAGGCATGAGTTACATAATGCCCGAAGGATGAGGCAAATGGAAGCTAATAGTAGTTTGAAATCCTAGTAACTCCATTCAGCCACTGCGCTAGAGGTTTGGTGGAAAAATTCTGATGCAACTCATCAAACTAATAACAAAAGCTCCAGAACATTCAAATTCACCACCATGTAGCCTGTGTATTGGCTGAAATCAGCTCCTTCATGCTGTCCTGAGAAAGCTTTTAATTTTACAGCTTCCTTCCTGTCTTGAGGGCCGAAGTATACTGGGGATGCAGTTTTAACTGCAACAACTTTATCACCCCATGGCTCTGAATGGGAGTATTTCGCAATTTTCTAGACTCGATGAGTTTCCTGAGGTTATAAATGTTAACGTCAGCTTTGACTATCAGATATGATCTTGACAGGATGTAAAAATGCTCGAGAAATGGATTACTGCCACATTATTACTATACAGACATGATCTTGACATGTGGAAAAGTTTGAGAAAGCCTTTTTCTGCTTCTTTTTCGCAGAAAAGAGTAACGCTAATGGCAGCAATTATTGGTACACAGTTGGCATGGTTGCTGATTAGAATTAGTGATAAAAGACATTTTAATGTTTCTTTTGTCAGAATAAAAAGCGAAAAGTATATAAAGATTTTACCATAATTTGTAACTAAATAGCTGAGACTTGATTTGCAAACTTGCATCTTTGATCTGTATTGCAGCCTAACATCCTGATTATTAATTACTTGATGCATAGAATACTACTCTTTTAAGTCAAAGAAACTTCCAAAACCAAAGTCCAAAGTGGGGTTGAACATTTAAAAAAAAAAAATACATTAAGGAGAGCAATAGTCGGAAAGAATAAGATATTTTTCTTGGAAAAGTACTGCAAATAATAGATTTGAAGATTAATACACTTTTATATGTTTGGAGCAACTGAAACTAACAGATTTGGCATAGAAATTCAAGTTTTCTCAGACTTTTGAATACAACTGACATTGGAAAAGTTCAATTGAGCTTTATGAGGCTAAAAATGTCATCCATTTATGATTAATTTATCTATAGACTCATGCTTAGATTTTTTTGTTCTTACTTATGCACTTTTTTTGGCTTTCCGATAGATTTTAATCATCCTCATTTAAATAATGGTCTTTTTGATGACTTTTAAGTTTTGTTTTTCCTATTCATAACTGTCTCATAGTGTCCATGTTTTGCTTTACCCATATTAGTTGGCAGTTTTTGGAATTGGCCATCTTTTTACTAATAGCATTATTTCCCTAGTAGAACATTGTTCCTGAATTTCACTAGTGAATATACTAGCTAGATGGCCTGCTCAGACAAATATAGTAGGAACTAGTACTTGCTTTCAATCAACGGTTTATGGAAGTAAGACCTTGGCTAAAGTTTGTCACCTGCAGGTAGTGCCTACAAATTCTACTTTTTGCACACATCATTCAAAGCATTTCAGTATGTTTGATGTAGAAGCTTCACATATAGTTTTATCAGTTCAAAAAATCTTAATAATCAGCTGCATGACTTAGTGATGCATATCTTTTTGTTTTTAGCATCTGGATTCACTTAACGAATCCTCTTGTTGCAGGTCCAAATCGTGCATTTGGAGATCTTATTGCAGCTTCTGGAATCACAGAAGCTATGTTGGATAGTTTGATTGCTTTGAAGGACCTTGAAGGAATTCAAGGACTTCCTCCGCTGCGAGAAATTGAAGATATGCGGTATGCAAAGAGTACAAGAAAATCCGCAAGAGCCGAAATCGAGCGCCAGAAGCAGGAGGAGGCTGCAAAGGCGCGAGTCAGGCAAGTAGATGATAAGGGAAGGGCATATGGGACAGGAAGGAGGAAATGCAGTATAGCTCGAGTATGGGTTCAACCTGGTGATGGTAAATTTGTAGTGAATGACAAAGAGTTCGATGTCTATTTCCCAATGCTTGATCATCGAGCTGCCCTTCTTCGACCTTTCTCTGAAACTAAGACATTGGGTATGTGGGACGTGAGTTGCACTGTAAAAGGGGGTGGTGTATCAGGTAAGGATGCCATTGACTTACTTCTCGCAGGCCTGAAAATTATGTGCTATATTAATCTTTCGCTAAAATATATCTTTTATGGAAAGCAAGACACTTTGTGGTTTGCTTTAAAGGAATTTGATTTGCCATTTTTGCTTTCTTTTGGCACTTGTTAGACTTAGTTTACAAGGAAAGATGCATTTGATGTGTGTTTTGGTGTTTTCTTAATATTAATCTGAATGATTCATGCTGCACATAAAACTGCTTATACTCTCTTATTGCTGTTTTACTGAATTCAAATTTGCAGCATCTTGCATATTTGCTGGTCACGAGCTTCTTTTCATAGTTATAACCTGCATGGTATTGTTGTTAAAATTGATATAAACATCAGAGCACTATTTCCTTTTGGCATCCACTTTTATGTACTTTTCTTCCTAGTCATGTTATTACTGGCTCAGGAGTTGTTGTACAAATATAAAATTTAGCCGAAAAAGGCAAATTGAAAGAATGTGAATTATATTGATTATGAAATCTTTGAGCATTGTATTGCATGAATTCTCTTGTTAATTTAGGGTTAATTCAGTCAGGTTTCAGTAAGAAGACTTGTTGAGATTCAAAATAGTGAAATACATCTGGACCTGGTTCCTCTTTTGACCCTATTCTTTGGTGCTCTTTTGGCTGCATTGAATCCTAGGCTATTTCTGCGGCTCTTTGATAACCAATGAAACCCCAGTGTTTCTTTTATGTAACTTAGCTCTGCTTCAGTCTTTCTTCTTTGATTATTATTATTGCTTTTTTTTTTTTGGGGTCTCTTTTGGGAGGTTGGTTGGTGGTGTTTGAGGTTTTAGTCCTTACTGTGGGATTAATTTTTTGAGCAAATTTAAAACCACATGGTTCCTTAATCATGCAAGCTGTGTGTGGAATCATTCTACCTGCCTAGGACGAGTTATTTGATGATTCAATTCAACTTTAGCAATTTTCTCCTGTTATCAGCTAATTGTTATTGTTCGCTCTTCGGAACAGGTCAGGTTGGTGCTATTCAATTGGGCGTCAGCCGGGCACTGCAAAACTGGGCACCAGATTTACGTCCTCCTTTGAGAGAAGGTACATTTACTTGGAGCAGTGTTATCTTTCTTAATTGTTTTCTTCACCTTTTGCTGCTTCTTCCATCTTACAATAGGGAAAGACTAGATTTTTGGTCTTTCTTCACCAAATATGAATTTTTTTAAGGAGTACAAGCATGCATGTACTGATCTTGAAAACATGATGATTAAATCAAAAGTAATCTATTATTTTGTTTGTATAATTGTACGTCAAATGTGTGTTCTATTGCGACCTGAAACATTGCCTTCTTGCATTTCACGTTTGGTTATATGTCAAATTTGGAGCTTTTGACCTTGTCAGTTGTCATTTTTAGGTGGTTTTTTGACACGGGATTCGAGGGTTGTTGAAAGGAAAAAGCCTGGAAAAGCAAAAGCAAGAAAGAGCTTCCAGTGGGTCAAGCGATAGAGCAAGTCTTGCCTATGTTACGGTTTCGTTCCTACAATACGTTGACATAAAATTAAATTGGACGCCTGATACGTAGTTTAGCTTGTAACTGGAGTGTCCAATGGCAGCGCATGGGCATTGATGTGATTGTCAAAGCAATTTGTTCATTTTATTAATGTTCGCCTGCACCCATCACCCTGGAAACCCCCAGCTGGTTTTGGTTGTCAAACAAGTCAGTGAAATAGTTGAATGCTGTCATTTTTTGTACCAATTTTAACCTGTTGCTTAAAGCAATGTTTTGGCGAGACAAACTGAATTGCCGCTGTTTAACTGGAAATGGATTTTTCCAGTTTGATAGTGTATTCAACTTCTTCCTCAGTTCTATTCTGTGCTTAGCTTTTACCTGCACCCTCTCTTCAACTTCTATTATTGAAGATTTAGAAGTATATGATTGTTTAGTAAAGTCTAAAGATTCAAGCCCCCATGTCTTTGAACTGTGAGGTATTATCATTCACTTTACTGAGTTTCTTTTTTTTTTTTTTTTTTTTAAACTTGAGTAGATTGCTAGTTTTTAATCATTATTTTTCCATAACCAATTCTGAAAATTATCGAAATATTGAAGATGGACCTAAACTTTATATGTTTCCTGTCCTTACTTTCGTTTGCAGAAATCTTCAGACCAAACGATAGCCGAGGTTAAACAGTAAAGATCGAACTTTACCTTTGCACTCTCTACGTATTCAACGTTTATGACTCTGAACACTAAACTTATGTTTTGGACAAGTTACACTTGAAGTCATCAAAATCTATCAAATTACGCATTCACATTTTATTTTAGGCACAATGCACCTCAATGTTACAAGTTCATCCCAATTATGCTTCGCTTTGACAGTTGATAAACAATGGAATATGCAATTTGCGAGTACTAACAAAAGCATGAGAGACAGTAAAATCAAGAGAACACTGATAAAGTTTCTGTGCTGGATACAGAGCTAAAATTGCCAAGGTTCATAAGCAAGAAGTTGAACACCATTCCAAAACGGGGAACACCACTCCGAAACGGGGAGGCTTGTATAACCCTTGTTGAAGGAGCTCTCCCCCCTTGTGCAAGCTTTTCCAGCACCAGGAAGCTGTGTGCGGGGGCTTTTGGTCTAACCAGTCCTCATCCTTCATGTACTTAGCTTTCAGGACCTTGCTTACTAATAAATTTGGATTGGTGACAACTCTCCAAATTTGTTTTGCAAGCAAGGCCACGTTGAGAGCTTCCAAGTCTCTAAAGCCCAAACCCCCTTTCCCTTTAACCTCCGACAGCTTACTCCATCTAACCCAATGAATTTTATTTTCTGCAACCCCACCACCCCACCAGAATCTAGCTATGGTTGCACTAATGGCCTTACACAAGCCTTTAGGGAGCTTGAAGCAAGACATAATGTATGTAGGCATGGCCATAATGACTGATTTGATTAAAACCTCCTTACCCCCTGGACTAAGCAACTTATGTTTCCACCCTTGAAGTTTACTTGTGATTACACTTTTCAGGTACCCAAAAATCTGATTCTTAGCTCTCCCAATAGTCATCGGTAAGCCTAAGTATTTACCATTAGAGGCTTCTCTCATGTTGTCCAAGACCTCACTAATTTCCCTTCTAATCAAGTTGGGAGTATTTTTAGAGAAAAACATAGCTGACTTATCAAAATTTACTACCTGTCCCGTGGCTTGACCATATATCTGAATGATCTCCTTGACCTTTTGTGCCTCCTCCTTGCTTGCTTTGCAACACAATAATGAGTCATCTGCAAAAAAGAGATGTGAAACCATAGGGTTGTCCTTGCAGACTTTGATGCCAGTTAGTTGCTTTTTTTCCACAGCTTTCTTGATTAAATTAGACAGCCCTTCCGTACATATAATGAACAGGTAGGGAGAAAGGGGGTCTCCTTGTCGGATTCCTCTGGAAGGTTTGACGTTGCCCACCTTTTGTCCATTTAAATTAAAGGAGTAGTGGACTGTGGAAATACACGTCATGATCCAGCGAACAAAAATAGGGCAAAATCCCATTTGCAACATAATTCTGCCTAGGAATTTCCACTCCACTCTGTCATAGGCTTTAGACATATCAAGCTTTAAGGTCATGAAGCCTACTCTACCTCTCCTCTTGTTGTTCAAAAAATGCAACATTTCATGAGTTATGATAACATTGTCTAGAATTTGTCGCCTTGGTACAAAGGCAGATTGTGAGGGCTAATACAATGCTTGAGGACTTTTTTCAGTCTATTGGCCAAGATCTTAGATATAATTTTATAAATCACTATGCAAAGACTAATGGGTCTGAAGTTAGTAAGCACTACAGGATTTTCAACTTTAGGGATTAAGGAGATAATGGTCTCATTGATGGCTGTTAAGATTTTGCTAGAATGAAAAAAGCTAGTCACAGCATTAACAACATCATTTTTGATAATATGCCAGTATGTTTGGAAGAATAAAGGGGGCATACCATCAACTCCAGGAGCTTTATTAGGGAACATGGAAAAAATGGCTTGTTGAATCTCCAACTTAGTCACAGGTTTAATCAACTGTGTTCATGAGACTGGAAATAGTGCGAGGTATGCCTAGCAACACTTCTTCAAATTCGGTAGGATCATTAGACTTGAAGAGCTCCGATAGTGTTTGCTAATTTCAGCTTCAATTTCCTCTTCATCTGCACACCACACCCCATTTGTCTTCTGGAGTATGCTGATATTGTTCCGTTTCCTATTAGCCATGACACTTAGGTGAAAGTAAGCTGTATTCTTATCCCCCTCCTTGAGCCATCTGCTTCTTGATTTCTGGCTCCAATATAGCTCTTCATCCTTGTATGCTTTACTCAGTTTGTAGCTTCAAGTTTGCAATAGCTCCTTTCTTATCCAACTCACTCCCCTCACGTGCTACCCTTAGTTGCTCCTTTAGCTCCTCAATTTTTGCCTTTGTATTGCCTTTATTTGCCTTGTGCCATTCAATCAAAGCTACTCTACATTCCTTGATTCGTCTCACCACTCTAAACATTCTAGACCCATGTTGCTCCAGCCCCAAGCTCTTTGGATAACAGCCACAGACTCCTCATCCTTTGCCCATCTCTGATCAAAACAGAACCTTCTTTTTATACCCCTTTGCTTCGGTTTAGTATCCACCATTAGCAGGCAGTGATCTGATGCTTCTTTCTCAATGTGTTCAACTGTAGTATTCTCATACGCTTGCACCCATCCAACACTCCCTAAACATCGATCTAGCCTATCTTTTATCTCTCCCTCCCCTTCCCATGTGTTGCTCCATGTCCAAGGAACCCCTTTATACCCTATATCCATCAATTCGTTCTCAAAGATAAAACTATTGAACTCCCTAAAACTACCCTGTGATCTCTCTTTCCCTCCCCATTTCTCCCCATTTGAGCAGATATCATTGAAGTCTCCCACTATTATCCACTTTTCCCCCCATTCCCTTTTCTTTTCCTTTATAGTCTCCCATTGTTGCACTCTTACTCTTTCCTCAGTACTTGCATATATTCCTACCAGCCACCAGTGATCATTTAACTCCTTATCTACCACCATTGCTGCAATGTACCACTCAGTGCTGTGTACATCAAGCAGTTCATCCCCTCCTTCCAAAACAAAGCTAATCCCCCTGTTCTACCCTTGGGATTCACGACAAGGCTATGTTCAAATTTAATCCTTTTTTGTACCTGCTTCATGTACCATTCTTTGTTTTTTGTTTCACACAAAAATACTATACTAGGAGAGTGGAGGTGAAGTACCTCCTTAAGTTGGGGAATTGTCAAGGGGCTTCCTGCACCTCGACAATTCCACACCGCCACCTTCATTGTGTTGGTGGAGGCATTGCGGGGCTAGCCTCCAATTCCTCTCCATGTTGTGCATCATCTTGATCCCTTTTTAAGCACTTGTGGTGTGGACCTTGTACTGTGTCCTCTTCCATTAGATCCAAGTCATGGCATTCTTCCTATGTTTTTCTTTTCTCTCCAATGTTGCTCTCTGTCCCCCTGTCCGTGATATCTTTCAATGGTACCCTTTTGGTGCCCAAACTCCTCCTCCACTGATTTTTCCTTCCTGGATTGCTTTCACTTACTTGGATTCAGCTCATGGCATCTATTGTGTTACTGTCTTTGCTAGTCAAACTCCCCTTTCCTGACTTGTCTATCCCCTCTCTAACAACACAGTCATCTAACACCATATTCTCTGGGATCTGATTTTCTTTTCTAATCAAGCCTACTCCCAGGTCCACTACCACCTTATGGGCTTCAACATTTCCCTGCACTGTAGTTCCACTCCCCTCTTTTTGTTTTCCCTCACCCTTACCCTCTTTCTCTACTCGTCCTTTCAGTCCTGCACTTTCCCTCAGAATCTCTCCCCATTTTTCCTCCATTGCCAGTTTTTCCTGATCATTTCCCTTAGTCTCCTTGTCACCCCCCTGCTACTTACACCACCCATGACTCCAGATCCTCCCTCAAGTATCCCCCCTATCCTGCTATTGGATCCTTTATCTACCATTGTCAACTCTTTAGGTTTCTGACTCGCCTCTGTGTTAGACGTGAAGCATGCTTTCAAGGGGGAGGCCATTATATTTCCTGCCCTCATCCAAGTATCATACTGGCCTTCCCTACAAGACAGTCCTTCCCTTTTGTCCCCTGTACATGACTTGTCCCCATGCCCAATGATCCCACAATTGTAGCAAAAATCTGGGAATCTCTCATACTTAAATTCCACCCATTTGTTCACTCCCTCAAGCTTTACCAACGTACCTCTCGGGAGAGGTTGTAGCATATCCACTTCAGCCATAACCTTCAGATGTCTCCCAGACTTTCCCCCCCTGGTGGAACCAGTACCTCTCTCACCGACCTAAAAATCTTTCCTAACTTAAAGCCCACTGACTTGCACAACCAATGGACTGGAAGATTCCAGATTTGTACCCATATGTGTGCAAATCTAAAATGGTGGAGCTTCCTTTCACGCCCAACCTCCCATACCTTAATCACTAGAATCTGATTATCCATAATCCACGGTCCTCCCAACAGGATTTTTTCATGGTCCTCTCCCCTTTCTAACCGGAATTGAAAAAGATTTGGACCCAGCTCAGTAACAGTTGACTTCCTGGGATATCCCCATGCATGATTAGTAAAATTCTTAATACCCGTGAAATGTGCAACCCTTTCGCCAATCAACCTTCCCACCAGACTCTACCTACAGTCTTGGATCCCCTCACTTATATCGTCAGAGGAGAGATCTACACCTTCTAGCTCCGACTGAGACAGGTTGAACTTTCTAAAAGCTCTTGTTAGATCTTCCTCCATCCTCCAGATTCTAGTTGTCGAGGCGCTACCTTGCACTATTTCCAATCATAGAAGATCCAGTTGAGTACCCCTGCAAAACAGAGTAGGAGGGCACCAAAAAACAGCAAAAAAAAACCTAGTCTATACTACCAAAAAAGACAACTACGAATTCACGCACATCAGCTCATCGAAAGTTCAAGTCACCTTTTCTGGGTTGTATCCTTCAAATGTTCCTAGGATCATGACCATTTCCACACAAGAAACAGAGTTGCAGCTCGGAGAAGAGTTTATGGACGTGGGTTTGGGTGTCTCGGTTGTACGGAAGCTGAACAGTCACTATTGGAAGTAAAGCTAGCTCTGTGTAACTTTCTATTTTGGGTTGGCGCTGTTTTTTCAATTTTGAAACCTCCTATGAGGAGAAGAAAAGCTCTCAAACTAGAGAGAGATGCTCTCAAGTAAGAGAGAGAGAGAGTTCCCTTTTGACCTTGTCAGTTGTCATTTTTAGGTGGTTTTATGACACGGGATTCGAGGGTTGTTGAAAGGAAAAAGCCTGGAAAAGCAAAAGCAAGAAAGAGCTTCCAGTGGGTCAAGCGTTAGAGCAAGTCTTGCCTATGTTACGGTTTCGTTCCTACAATACGTTGACATAAAATTAAATTGGACGCCTGATACGTAGTTTAGCTTGTAACTGGAGTGTCCAATGGCAGCGCATGGGCATTGATGTGATTGTCAAAGCAATTTGTTCATTTTATTAATGTTCGCCTGCACCCATCACCCTGGAAACCCCCCAGCTGGTTTTGGTTGTCAAACAAGTCAGTGAAATAGTTGAATGCTGTCATTTTTTGTACCAATTTTAACCTGTTGCTTAAAGCAATGTTTTGGCGAGACAATTGAATTGCTGTTGTTTAACTGGAAATGGATTTTTCCAGTTTGATAGTGTATTCAACTTCTTCCTCAGTTCTATTCTGTGCTTAGCTTTTACCTGCACCCTCTCTTCAACTTCTATTACTGAAGATTTAGAAGTATATGATTGTTTACTAAAGTCTAAAGATTCAAGCCCCCATGTCTTTGAACTGTGAGGTATTATCATTCACTTTACTGAGTCTCTTTTTTTTTTTTTTTTAAACTTGAGTAGATTGCTAGTTTTTAATCATTATTTTTCCATAACCAATTCTGAAAATTATCGAAATATTGAAGATGGACCTAAACTTTATATGTTTCCTGTCCTTACTTTCGTTTGCAGAAATCTTCAGACTAAACGATAGCCGAGGTTAAACAGTAAAGATCGAACTTTACCTTTGCACTCTCTACGTATTCAACGTTTATGACTCTGAACACTAGACTTATGTTTTGGACAAGTTACACTTGAATGTTGGAATGTATGCCCTAAAACAATGTATTTGTTTTTATTTTATACATTCCTTATTATATGTTTTGTATTTTAATAACTTCTTATTTATCTGTTAAATATTAGATACAACCGATAAAGTCCTTATAATATTACTAATGTGATGATAGTCACAAGAGTTGGTGACTATGAGATATCAATCACATTTATAGTAATATTATTAAAATTCCCTAGTTTTTGTACTAATGAAATAGGACATCTTTAGTACGGTAAAACTAGTACACAGTTAGCCTCTAATTAATGTAATTAGTGGTTGTTCTCATCAACTATGGTATGAAGATACTTAGGCTAATGTGTAGATGATTTGAAAAGTACAAATGCATTGGAGTGATCCGTTTAGAGATCCCGTTAGGATATCTATCTAGTGCCAATGGTGTATCTCTAGTGAAAAATTGTGTAAGTGATCCTACGACTTGAGATCACCATAGTATCTTGAGTGTGAATCGCTACATTTTGACTCTATTTACTTGTTACTCTTCGTGAGTACCTTAAAGTGTAGAAGTTGGATGTAGTGTGAAGCACGTAAAGAAAATGGGTGATCAAGATAGGATTTACCACTCTGATAGAAGGAGTTGATATCCGGATGGCCACTAGTGAGAAATTAACCCTAAAGTCGACTATTAGGTAAATTGAAGAATGTCTTCAATTTAACCTAATTAAGGGTAAATTTCGGGAACTAGAAAATTTAATTAGTCATCAGGGAATTGGCACTTATTCCTTATTCCTGACTAATTGGATATCTTTGGTGAAAGGATAATAATTACACGGTAATTTTTCACGGAAAGGTTAGGTCAAATTCCCTTGACTAATTCCGAATAATTGGGCAATCACGATGTGTTGCTAGACACCGCTCGTGATTTATAATTATGGATTAATTATTTATTATAAGTTATGATAAAATAAAGTCGTTTATTTTATCTAATTATCAAACCATAATTATTACCAATGTATTCGGGACCTATTGGGTCACACGCAATAGAGATTTAATCCTGGACTGAAACTATGTGTATTATAGGGGTTTAATTTTAAAAGAAAATTAATCCCAGGCCTATTTGAGCAGATAAGAGTAAATGGTTATCTCTTATCTATCAGATAATGATAGATAGAGTCTTGTGTTAAGAGAAGTCTTATTGTTTTGATTTTGAATCAGACAAGAAGACTCATCATTATATATTATCATATATCCCTCTCTCTCTCCAAGGTTTTTTTTGTGTGAGACACAGATACGAGAGAGTGAAGGTAACAAAAGGCAAAAAGGGAGAATCTGTGAGCGTCACATATTTTCGAATAAGATCAAGAAGGGCTAGCAACTTTTTCTTGCTCTTCAATACTTAGTTCGTGAGACGACCCAGGGTTGCTCTAGCGTGGATATCAGTAGAGGCAGGACGACTGGACTGCTCAGGGGCTGACCATCCTCAAACAACGCTGCAGGGAGACGCCGCTTGGATTAAGGTAATCCTAAAACCCTACCTTTAGTACATCATACGTAAAATCTAGGGTGATTCCTGGATGGTTTTAGGGAAAAAATTTTATTTTTCCGCTGCGTAGTGTCCCTAAAACCCAAAATTGAAGTCATCAAAATCTATCAAATTACGCATTCACATTTTATTTTAGGCACAATGTACCTCAATGTTACAAGTTCATCCCAATTATGCTTCGC
The DNA here is from genome assembly GCF_036785885.1 of Coffea arabica. NCBI lineage: Eukaryota > Viridiplantae > Streptophyta > Magnoliopsida > Gentianales > Rubiaceae > Coffea > Coffea arabica. Next base: position 36,500,008 of record NC_092313.1, read on the forward strand.
TTTGACAGTTGATAAACAATGGAATATGCAATTTGCGAGTACTAACAAAAGCATGAGAGACAGTAAAATCAAGAGAACACTGATAAAGTTTCTGTGTTGGATACAGAGCTAAAATTGCCAAGGTTCATAAGCAAGAAGTTGAACACCATTCCAAAACGGGGAACACCACTCCGAAACGGGGAGGCTTCTTGGAAAGAAGACCAACAGTGGGCAGACGTTGAGGGAACCAAGTTTTCAGCCACCACAAGGCAGGGGAAGAAAGCCAAGAGGAGAATAGAAGCCTTTGCTTATGTAGACGGAATCAACATTTAAGTCTAGTATGGGCGAAAATTTGAGTATATAATGATAAAGAAATATTTCGATAGACGATGAAGTTTGGGAGAAAGTGAATACTTGAAAATTTAATGACAAAGTTTGGGGGGAGTCAATGCTTAAAAACGTAAAGATGAGTTTGGTAAACGTTTTTACTCTTGATGCTTTTTTTTTGTTTTTTTTTTTGATAGTACTGACACTTGTTTGAATCTAAGTCTTTTATCCCCCTGAAACCATAATTGTTATATATTGCTGACAAAACTGTACAGTTAGGGGGGCAAAGGCCCCTAGTCTTTACATCTGTGCATTTAGCAAAAAGGAATAGTATAGGTCCTTAGGACCATTCCATATCACACAAGTTGTCTAGAACTATCTCTCTCAAGACCCGAGCATAATTCATCATTGTTTATATGAATACTAACAAAAGAGCACATGTGAAACAAGTGACTTAATTGTTGGATATCCTCTATAATTGTAGCAGCTTCGATCCCTACTGATGTCTTTGCCTTTATCTGATCCAGCAGCATCTTGGATGAGCATCCTATTTGAACCTTCCTCCATCCATTTTCAATTGCCTTTATGATGCATAGTCTAACAGCTTCTGCCTGATCTTGTAGCTGCTTCCCTGATCCTCTTTCTCCAAGCGACCATGCTGTCACTTCTTGACCCAACCAATTGTTTTGCAGTAATTCCAATGCCTATGTTTTTGTCTCTTTCCCGTTTTAGCACTGCCACCCTCATGTTGATCAAGCTTGGATCTTGCTGAGTCACAGTTGGATCTTCCTGATGCCTTCCTGTTTCTGCTGTACTGCTTCCCATTTGTCCATTTCTTGCTTGCAGGTGCTCTAACCAGTCAGAGTTGGCCTTTTATATGACACTTACTAGCTTGTAATAGCGCTTAAATTTTATTAGCTTATCTTTTATTTCCTTCTGAATAATTTTTTATATGTGTTACGTCATACTAATCAAGAGCTGGTTTAATTGTGACAATTTGTAAAAGAAAAACTAGAAGGGACAAAAAATGACTTCGAAGATCTTTTTTAGGGTTTTGGTGTGGGTTTTTTGGGTATTGGGGGGGGGGGGGTGTTTGCAGAGTAATAGAATTTAGGTAGAAAATCCTAACCTCTGAAGGTCGCCGCCCCTCCTCCAACCTGCGCTAGTTCCTTGCGTGTTCGCGCATTTATCGTTGGCCCGTATTTTGCATGTGCCAAAGTTAAAGAAGCACTTTGTTTTTTGGTTGGAATTGTGGTTTAACCCAATCAAACAGAACTTAAAAAATTTGGATATTAAAGTGACACAACAAAAAGTTTCAATATGAATAATGAGATTTACTCTTTTTCATGCAGTATAATGTTAAAACATTTCTTTATACGAGGAGGCAGTGAGGGAGAACCTAAATTGTAAAAAGTAAAAACAAGAACAAAAAAAAGGTAGGAAATCTAAAGGGCAAAGGACAATTTAAAATATCTAGGGCTGCAAAATTTAAGTTCACCTAATTTACAGTATTCATTAGATTTATTTCCTCAATGTAACGCGGATCAATTATGAGCACTAGATGTTTATAGGCTTCTCTAATTTGATAAAGCAATATTACTTTAATTTGTTATTGAAAATAAACTTAATTGTCTAGAATTTTTATTTATTTTTTACACGTATAGAAAAATAGATATGAATGTATGTATGCATGTATGTGTATATACATACAAATATGTGTATATTTATCTATTTTGGGAGGGAGGAAATGACATTGCTTTAAAAATTCTTCATGCCCACTATAATTAACATTTTTTTTAGTTTACAGACTGAGGGAGAAAGGAAAGGACTTGATGGGAAAGTTAATGTTTGATCTGTTTTGCATTCTTCTATTTAGAAATGCTCAATTTGGTTGTATGACTTACAAACTTGTTGAGCACAAATTAAACTATGTCCTGAGATACTCAGTTACCACTAGAAATGAAAATTAAAATAAATAATACCTTGTTTATTAATAAACTAATGGCATACCATAGGGTGTTAGTCACTCTATAATATGGTATCTATTAGACAATTGTGCGTCGGTAGTTCATTTAGACAGAAATTTAAGTAGACTTGTAATGAAGTTGTTTATGCAGATTTTTTCTGGCGGACAAACTATTGCCGATGCGGTTCATTTTTCTGGCTGAAGTTCATTTTTCTAGCTGTCACCTACTTTGTATTAGAAAAACCAAGAAAACCTTGTAAGCATATCAATTTTGGTGTAGGATGAGATAGCGTTGATGAATTTCTGACTCCTAAAACAACTGCTGCTCGTCTCGCCTTAAGTAGTCTCAAGGACTTAAAATTCGTGATAGGAATAACCGATTTATCAGGAAAGGATAAAAGAACAAGAGCTAATAATGAAAGCTGATGAGTAAACTAAAGCTGATGAGCTATAAAAGTATGATAGTGAACTCATGCAGATGGCTTGAAAGTGGAATGAACATTCGAATTCAACTCTCTAATTTGTACAAAAACTAGCATCAATATGTTGAAAAAACATGAATTGAGAATCAAAAGATTACATGAAAATTCTGGAAATCCTAACTTTTAGCCTAATAATTCTAGGAAACAAATTTGAAAAACCCTAATTCTAGTGTATAACTTTTAAGAAAGTTGTTAAAAAGAAAGATGCATTAGATTTGCCATATTTTTGTAGTGTGAAAGTGGTATCCTCAATCTAATGCTTCTCTTTATATTTATAATGGCAAGTTCTCTCCCAAACCAAGAGTAGTTTCTTTTGATGAACCTACTAGTTTCATGACCTATGTCATTTATTTTAACTTCATCATGGGTAGTGGTAATTATCCACTCCTATACTTTAGAGATAATGTAACCACCACATCCATAATTTTTAGGGACATGAGTTGATGCAAATATCTTTTCTTGAACCAATTGCCACCATTGGCTCTATCCTTAATCAACATCTAACCAATTCATCGCCGTTCTCATACATATCAGCAACCCTGTATTTGCATGCATAGATCAGTACATAAATATCGGCCACTGTTGTCAATCTCTTATGGAACCTTTACTACTCACACCTGTCAACCCTAACTTTGAGCTAGTAACGTGGATGATAAATTATTGGTTGTTGACTTATGAAGAGTTGTTACCAATCAAGTCCTCATGTACTCCTATCCATCGATTAGCTGTAAATTGTACCTATCGGCACAATATGGCCAATTATCTATCGACTAATAAGTGGTAATATGGCTGATTACCTATCTTCCGATAAATGATAAATATTGCACCAATAGATGCCCCCCTGAAATAGTTGGACAATTGATAAAGTGCTTGATTGTTCTATGGGGATAGAAAAATCTCCTTAACACGCATCTCTGGATCTTCTACATCCATCTTCACATAATTGAAGCTGGCCAAATTTGTTGATAACTCGTGCAATTCATTACCACAAATATTTCTTCATAATCTTCTTCATTTATGACATCAGCATAAACAATCAATGGCTTTTTGGTATCTTCTTCCTTTTGCTTATTATACATCATGCTATAGCTCGCTTGCTTCATTTTTCCCATTAAAAGGAATGCTAGCCATGCACAATTGCGAATTGTTCATGTTACATATCCTATTGATTTCTTTTCCTTTAGTACATACCACTGCAACATATTGATCATTCTATAATAGCAAGAACTATATGTCAATAGCTCGAATGCCCCATGTGTCGGTGAGTCTTCTTATGGAGTTGCTTATTACCACACAAGTGGATACTTGATCAACATTAGTCTTTTTGTATCTAATCATGGTACAGATATTTATCATGTCGATATCGGTAAACTATTAAAATGAGTTCCTCATAAACTCTATTGGTACTTTGCTTTTGTCTGCGAACTTGAAGAGGTCTTTCTTGATGATATTATGATTTTCTTATTGTCATCGATAGACTCCCTTCTTAGTGCTGATGTTGATAATCACATTATTAGTTGCTAAATTCTTGGCCAAACCAAAAATTTGTGGTTGCCAATGACTTTCACTACATCTGCCTCCTCAGTAGTTAAGAAATTGGCATTCCCCCATGTGTGGACATATTATAGTTAGTGTCTTTGAGTGCCAACCCTTGAAACTATCCTTCTTTCAACTTAGCTCTATTTTGTTGGATCTGTTCGAATCGAATAGCCCTTCTTGTTGAAGTGGCACCCATGATCTTCTCTGCGACCACTGTAGCTTTGCAACACAATGCTGTTGGTCTAAATCGGCTAAGAAATTGACTTGTCATCTTGTCGATTTTTTGCGCCTTGTGATTGATATCGATAAATTTCACTGTCAATAATGAACTGGGAATGCACCAATGAGATGCTTCCTCCATTTGATCCTAATCCTTGATTGAGTCTGGTAAAAACTTAGTTCCCATCCAAAAGCAAGATTGGTTTTTCCATCTGATACAGAAGATAGAAAATGACCAAATTTCCTTATCAGAAGGGGTGGAAATAGAGAACACCCCTTGGTGATGAAAGGAAGACTTTTTATTGAAGATCAGAATTGAGAGAGAGAATTTGGGAAAAATGAAATGATCCAAACATCCGCTGCCTATCTTCTTCAGTTCCTGTCCTTTTATGCATGTAGAGAGGCGGTGGAAGGAGAGTTAGTTATAACTACTCCACCACCTTTCCATATTCGTGCCATGCATGTGACCTGTACGTAACTAATTTCCTACCCATGCATAGCACTTACTATTTCTGTTTGGTAGTTACAAGAAATCAAACAAGAAAAACAATTATAGAAAGAATGCAAGTCTGCATATTACAAAAATGCCCCTAGTGATTATCTGTGTATGTAACAGATGCTCCCTTCCAAGAAATTCCTTGTCCTCAAGGACTAAAGGTAGGAAACCGTTGATTTAAATCATGCAAGAACTCCCACGTAGCGTCCTCTGGGAATGAGTTACTCCAGTGAACCAGAACCTGAGTTGTAGCTTGATTTCTTCGCTTCGCAATACGCTTGTCCAGAATGGCTATGGTTCGAGCAACAAGTGACCTTGGTCAGTGATAGCTGACGGTAAGTGAGGTGCAACAGTATGAGACCCCGCCTTCTTCTTCAACAATGAGATATGAAAAGTTGGATGGATGCGTGCATGGTTAGGAAGTTGTAGCTTGTAGGCCACTTTTCCTACTCTCTCTATGACTGGAAAAGGTCCAAAATACTTTGGAGCTAGCTTCTAACAATTGGAGGATTTAAGGGAGTGTTGTTTATATGGATGCAATTTGATATAAACCAAGTCTCCAACCGCGAACTCCCTGTTAGTCCTACGGCCATCAGCAATTTGCTTCATGCAATTTTGAGCCTTCTAAAGATTATGCTTGAGGAGGTGTAATATCTTTTCCCTTGCAGCTAAAGCTTCTATCCATTGCCTCAACCACAGATGAACCTAGTAAATATGGGACATGAATAGGAGGCAGTTGCCCATAAACTACCTGAAATGGATTGATCTTCATAGCTGAATGAAAGTTCGTATTATACCAGAACTCAGCCAGAGGTAACCAGGAATACCACGTACGGGGCTGCTCGCTTGTCATACATCTCAGATATCCCTCCAAACATCTATTTACCACCTCAGTTTGCCCATCTGATTGTGAGTGATAGGAACTAGAAAAGTGCAACTGGACCTTCAAGAGCTTGAATAGCTCCGTCCAGAATTGGCTGAGAAAGATAGAATCCCTATGGCTCACAATGGTCTGAGGGAGGCCATGCAATTTAAAGACGTGATTCATAAAGGACTGAGCAACCTCCAATGCTATATAAGGGTGAGATAAAGCGCAGAAGTGTGCATATTTGCTCAAACGATCTACTACTACCAAGATGACTTGTTTTCCTTGAGATTTTGGCAGGCCTTCTATGAAATCCATAGAGATATCTGCCCATACTTTAGTACTTATCGGCAATGGTTGTGAGAGGCCTGGGTAAGCTGCCAAATCTGCCTTATGTCTTTGACAGATATCACAAGCGACAACGACATTGTAAACATCCTTATGCATGTGTTTCCAATCAAAAGTTCCCCTTAGTTTATGATAAATCACCAAGACTCCAGAGTGCCCTCCAAAGGAACTAGTGTGCCAGAATTTTATGATCTTATATCTGAGCATTCGGTCAGCTCCCACTACCAGCTTACCCTTCCTTCTCAACACTTGGTTGTCCTAGCTATAGTGCTTGGCCCGGGAATGGTCCCCTGAGATCAGCTGCTAAATGATATCTTGTACCTTAGGATCTGATTGCCATGACTGTTGTATCTCAGCCAACAAATCCGTGGTAATACCATGGAGTGCCCAAGAAGTGGCTGTTGTGTGAGGTTGCCTGGATAACGCATCTGCAGTGACATTCTCAATACCCTACTTGAACTACACCTCATAATCATACCCCATTAATTTGGACAACCACTTCTGCTGACTTGGTGTCGAGATCTTTTGATCCATCAGATATTTGAGACTTTGATGATCAGTTTTGATAACAAAATGTCCTCCTAGCAGATAGGGTCTCCATTTCTATATTGCATTGACGATAGCTAGCATTTTCTTTTCATAAACCGACAAGCCTTGATGCTTAGGTGCCAGAGCCTTGCTAAAAAATGCTTGTGGCTTCCCCTTTTGTAGCAAAATAGCTCCAATGCTTGAGTTGGAGGCGTCAGTTTCTACCACAAATTCCTGAGAGAAATCTGGTTAGGTTATACTGGAGGAGAAGTCATAGCAGCCTTCAACTGGTCAAATGCAGCAGTGGCTCCGTCATGCCATGTGAATGCATTTTTTTTTGAGTAAATCAGTCAAAGGTCTTGCTATATGTCCAAAACCTTTAATAAATCTGCGATAATAACCTGTTAATCCCAGAAAACTCCTTAACTCCTTGATCGTAACAGGTATAGGCCATCGCTGTGTGCATGTAATTTTCTAAGGGTCCGCACTCACCCCATCTGTCAAAATTAAGTGTCCTAAGTACTCAATCTGTTCAATAGCGAATGAGCATTTAGTCTTCTTCACCTTGAGTTGGTGTAACCATAAACTCATAATGTCCATCATGAGTTCGAAATGCAGTTTTAGCAATGTCACCTGTATGAATCCTGATTTGATGATATCCCGACCTCAAATCCATTTTAGTAAATATAACAGCTCCAAACAATTCATCAAAGAGCTCTTCCATCAAGGGTATAGGAAATTTGTCTTTTACCGTAGCCTTGTTAAGTTCCCTGTAATCCACACACATTCGTCAAGTTCCATCTTTTTTTTTTGACTAAGACAACAGGAGATGAAAAAGGACTATTACTAGGTCTAATAATGCCATTATTCAACATTTCAGTCACCAATCTTTGAATTTCACCCTTTTGAAATACAGGGTATCTATAAGGTCTAACATTGATGTGTTGTGTACCCTCCTTGAGATAAATTCTGTGATCATGCATTCTAGCATGAGGTAATTCCACAGGCTCATCAAACACCTCATGGTATTTCAATAGAAGTAAGTCAAGTTGGTGCTTGTAAGGGGTTACTTTCACGTCAGGTTCCACGGTGGTGTAATTTGCAATCATTTCACCGTGGTCATTTTCTGCCGTTACCAGACATAGTTGAGCTGATTCAATTTGCTCAGGTTTGTTCAAGAGTTTCTGCATTTGTTTCTTGGAAACCACCTGGACTGGGTGTTGCCTGGACCCCCTCAATACCACCTTCTTGCCTCTTTGAACAAACTCCATCTTCAAGTCTGCAAAATTCCACTTGACATCCCCTAAAGTAGATAACCACTGCATTCCCAGGACTACTTCACAACCAAATACAGGTAGTACTAGTACGTCTCCCTCAAATTCCTGTCCTTGCATTCTCCACTGGAACCCTGGACATAGGGTGGTTGTAGTGAGGGAGTTTCTATCTGCTACTACTACTTTAACAGGCGCGACTTGCACTGTTCTTAGGCCAAATTTCCTCACCATGTTGAGGTGTAAGAAATTGTGGGAGCTCCCACAATCTACAAGGATACTGAAGACTCTCCTGTCAATTTGACCATGTATTCTCATAGTCCTGACATTAGGAACCATCAAGCTGCATATGGCATTTGTGGAGATTTGAGCTAGATTGCCTATTGTCAACAATACCTGATCATCATCCTCCAAGCTTCCTGATTCCTGCTCCTCAATCCCTTCTTCAATGCACTCAATCCTATAGAGTTGTCTTCTCTGGCACTGGTGGCCTGGGCTATACCGTTTATTGCACCAGTAACAAAGGCCCTTGGCTCTCTTTTCATCCATCTCTGCAGTGCTTAAGAACCTGGAGTTTCACCTCTGCCCCTCCAAATTACTCACTCCCCTTTCTCCTGGTTTCGGTAATATAGGGGTGTTGTTCGAGCTACCTTGCCTGGAGTAGTTCATACTGGTGCCAACATTTGGGGAATAGGAGGTGGGCACTCTTGATGGTCCCGGGTGCTTGTTTTGTTTCCATGCACTCAGAATTTTGGCCTCCTCAATTTTGGCAGGACCAACTGCATGCTGTAGATCACGTGGCATGAACATCCTTACTACCAACTGAATTTCCTCCTTCAACCCCCTTATGAAGCAACTTACTACATATTGCTCCGGGAGTTCCACTCGATTCAGTAGTTCTTCGAATGACTCCTGATACTTCTTCACAGCCCGGGTCTGTTTTAAGCTCTTCAGATCACCCATGGGATCATCATAAAGGCAGTCTCCAAATCTCGATCCTAACGCCCTTACGTACTCCTCCTATGAGGGTGGATCTCTGGAAATCCTACCCTTCATGAAAACTTGATGCCATTGAAGAGCTTTCCCCTCCAAATGCATCGCAGCAATCCTGACCTTGGCTTCTGACGGTGTTTCATCTATTTCAAAAATTGATCGCACTTGTATAACCAGCTCTTGAAGTCGTCTCCTCCAAATTTGGGGAACTCGATGCGAGAGAATCTAGTCGGAGCCTGATAACTACCCCCACGACTCCCTTGATGATCATTTCCAGAAATGCGTGGGGATTCTTGTTGTCCTTGACTCCATTGATTGCAAACTTCCACCACTAAGTTCCTGATTGCTTCCAACTCCCGTTCGAATTGTTCCCTCTGTTCCTTCAGCAAATTCCTGACAGTCTCTTCAAACTTCTGGTTCTCTTGACCCCTAGTGCCTTCTGCCATTCTCACTGGATTTTCCTACCGAGCTGGGATGAACTAGCTCTGATACCACTGATATAGAAGAAAGAAAAGGACCAAATTTCCTTATCAGAAGGGGTGGAAATAGAGAACACCCCTTGGTGATGAAAGGAAGACTTTTTATTGAAGATTAGAGTTGAGAGAGCGAATTTGGAAAAAATGAAATGATCCAAACATCCGCTGCCTATCTTCTTCATCTCCTGTCCTTTTATGCATGTAGAGAGGCAGTGAAATGAGAGTTAGTTATAACTACTCCACCGCCTTTCCATATTCGTGCCATGCATGTGACCTGTACATAACTAATTTCCTACCCATGCATAGCACTTACTATTTCTGTTTGGTAGTTATAAGAAATCAAACAAGAAAAACAATTACAGAAAGAATGCAAGTCTGCTTATTACAAAAATGCCCCTAGTGATTATCTGTGTATGTAACACCATCAAAGGGACCAGTCACCATGTGGTCAATCATTTTTTTTGAGATCTTGCTAATTTATTTATCCTTCATCTGTTGCATATGTGAGAACCCGTATTGCCCTAATAATTTTCCTAGGATTTTTCCTCTTTAATTTCATGTTTTCTGCATTTTCTGGCTTAGGAATATTTTCTTGGTGGATTTTATGGATAAATATAGTTTTTAGATGATTTTTCTAGTATTGGAGAGTTTTTAGAAAAGTAAGAATATATTATGGACGTGGGCCCCACTAGTGCGAAAAGTTCAGAAAAATTCGGCCAATTAGGTTAAATTCCAGATACTGTGTAAAATTTATCGGGTGTTAAGAGATAAGTAGAGTGTGTGAAATGATTGATGTGAGAGAGAAAAGAAAGGATAGGAATGCATTAATGGAGTGCCACGTGTCACTTGGTGATTGGTTTTGACTTAAGAACACTATTCACCTTTTTTTGACTTTTGACCAAAATTGGTTAAATATCTAAAAATTTCACAAAAAAATCACCATTTTCTTTCACCTTGTGGCCGGCCCTCTCTCTTGCCAAGAAGGAAGAAAACTTCTTCAATCTTCAAGCTTTCCACTAGCTCAAATCATCCAAATCAATCACACCAACTAGTTTCCACTCCATACAATCTTTCCATTTAGTGTTAGTGGTGAGTTTGGTGAAGTTTTTGGAAGAGCTAAGGTGGTCTACAACTCCTCTTCTCTTGTTTCCTAGGAAAGTGATGATTGAACATCCTCTTATATCTAATGATGCTTATTTTGTGCCTAATGGTGGCTTGAGTGATGGAATGTGTGATTTATTTCTTGATTTGAGTTGATTTGGTGAAGTTTTTATATTTTTGAGGTGAGTTTGGTGAAGTTTTTGGAAGAGCTAAGGTGGTCTACAACTCCTCTTCTCTTGTTTCCTAGGAAAGTGATGATTGAACATCCTCTTATATCTAATGATGCTTATTTTGTGCCTAATGGTGGCTTGAGTGATGGAATGTGTGATTTATTTCTTGATTTGAGTTGATTTGGTGAAGTTTTTATATTTTTGAGGAATTTTCTGGTTTAATATGAATGTGATGTTGTGGCTGTCTTTGATGATTGGCAATAGTCTAGAAAGACTCTAGTAGGTGTGAATTAGTGATAAATGCAACCAATTTTGGGTTTGGATTGAAATGAGAAAAGTTAGGGTTGATAACCCCTAAATCTGTCCGGTTTTGGATCATAGGGTTAGAGGCCGAATTGGACTTTACTCAAAACATGAAAGTTGTAGGTATTGATGAGTTTGAAGTGCCTACAAAATTTCAGGGAATTTGGAGTAGTGTAGAGTGAGTTATGTCGTTTTTACTGTTGCTGTTCTGGGTGATCAGAATGTGCGAACTGCACTTGTAATTGGCCATTTTTACTGGAATGTATTTGGATTTTGGTGATGGTGTCTTCTGATGAAATGTAGCTTGATGTCTTAGCTATCATATGCCTTTGGAATCAATGCATTTGGACCTGTATAGACTGACTTGGACTGATTACAGTTTTGTGTGATTTGGGAACCTGCAATTACGGTTCTGGCTTGGTTTTCTGCATTTTTGACCTAGTTGTGCTAGGATTTGGACTGAGTGGCCTTCTACATTGTTGTAGCCCTGTCTTTTAGCTTCGAGATGGTGGGTCTTACGCCCTCATCTGATAAGCGTAGCGCATTTTGTACCATTACCGCATTAGGAGGCGAAAACTGTTTTTGTTGTTGGATCAAATGAGTTCCCTTTGCTGAAATTTCTGGTTTGCTATTATGCTTGTTTATGCATATGAAACCCTATTGGGTTATAATTGGCTTGGCTTTATGACTCGTTATCGAGTCTTATGGTATTTGTTTACATGTTCTAGGGCGTGACGTTAGTGCACGACGTACTAGGGACGACGGTGCATGAAACCTCACTTGCTTAATTGGTGAGTATACTACTCACTTGGATGTTTATAATGTGGCTTTGCTATATGCTAATGTGATGCCTTGAAGGCTTGTTTGGCTATTGGAAATGATTAGGGTGAGGGTGTACTTGACCGCCCTCATTCCTTTTATTCTTGTGACTGACTGTTTACCGTTTCACTGTCTTACTGTATTGCTATATGAATTACTGTACTGATATTGTTTGGGTGTCGGTTGGACGAGTATCCAACGGCCCTACTGTACTACTGAGCTCGACTCCGTTGGGAGTCAATTGAATCGAGCCAGCGAGGGCTTGGTCGTGAAAATTGACTAGCCACGGGGACTGAAATGGGAATCTTGTGGTAATGAGACCCTTGGTTCCGGTGTACTCGAGTATCACCTAAAGCTACTGCTTGGAGTGCGGGCCCGGTTGGGGTATGTTGGGTGGAAGGAATGGAAGTGAAGAGAGGTCTACGGTTTGGTACTTTTAACATTGACGGAGGGTCAATGGGTTTGGATCAAGAATGTAAGCGTGGAAATGGGCTCTTGAGAGCCGACCGTATCCTTTTACCGATTTGTTTTGCTTCTTATTTGTATACTTGAAATGAACGGTTATGCTTAAGTGGTCTTGGTTGATTGTGTGATAGTTGCTCACTGAGCTTTAGCTCACACCATTCCATTTGTTTTCCTTACAGGAAAATAATCACTTTTGGAAGCTCATACTTGTTGGTTGCCAAATTGAGCCATGTATATGTCTATTTTTGATAGCTCTTTGCATGAAACCCTAATGTGTATTGGGTTCATCTTTTGAATGGCAAACCGAATAAGTGTATCCATGATAAATAGTTTTTGACACGCCGATTTGGTTGTAAATGTTGAATTGCTATGTATTAATGGTTGGTTGACATTTGGTTGGATTTCTGATTAACTTGTATTTCAAACGGCAAAAGAAAAATTTGGCTACTTCCGGCCTAGTATCCGGATTCGGACATGGCCGGTACTGTTCATCATCGGCTTCGATTTTCGTTTTTTTTTATTTTGTGATTTTGACTTGTTTACGCGTGTGGGTATGTTCCGGAACGTATTAGATCGACGTGAACTGATCCGTAGTCCTGGCGAGAGCTGGGCAGGCAGCCCGCTAACCCCTTTGGTTCGCCTTAGGGAAAAGTGGGGCTGTTCCAGCATAGCTGGTATTTCTTTGGACACTTCCTCTATTGGAATATGGATTGGCTTAGTATTGATTTCTTTAACCATTCCACCTATCATTAGTGTCCACTTAGACTAACACCTCATATTGTGGTGGTCCTAATTAGCTACAACCTATAGATCAGCAATCCGAATGGTGAATAGCTACCCTTGGGTAGTACTATTATATCTACTATTTAGCTATATCATGGATTGGCTAAGGCTGTTTTGTGCATCAAATGTTCCTATCAATATCAGGCAATCATGGTGCCAGGAACACTTGATGGCATCTGTGCTGATATCTCCTACACTAATGGCTAGGAGTACATATAAAGGCAGATTAACATATTAGGCAAATATTGAGATTGCCTAACCTGATCAACCTTTCGCAATTGATTTCCCATCGGCATAAGATTGGAATTGTCATCACTTTTATCACATTGACCATCAGTTTTGCCAATTGAGATTGATTTTGACTACTGATTTTGGCCTCCAAACTAATTTTTGGTAAGTGACAACTTTGAATTTTTCAGTATGCCTGGTGGAAGGTTTGATTTCTTACTTACTACAATGTGAGAGGAACTGGCCTCTACTGATCGGTGTCCATCCTCTGTGGTTATTACTTGGCCTTTGCTACCGCTCACTCTTTCCCTTCGTCGAGTGAATCCAAGCCGGTGGGTCACCATGGGCTCCTTCATTACATGGCCAGTTATAGGTTTATTAGGGACCAACATAGCATTTTTATCGGTGGAGATTGTTATCACTTGATTGGCCCATCTCTACTGATCACTTATTGACGTCACTTGATCAACCCACTTCTGTTGATCACTCAAGAGGGAAAATGGGTGATATATTTCTCTCGATCTATTGCTTGTAATTGACTGATGGTGTTGGCTTTGCCCTTGGGTTGACAATCGGTAATGTGATCTCTTTCTACTATCCTCAACATACCTGGGGGGTAATTTTGATTTTTTGTCTGATTATTGGGTATCATTGGTCACAACTATCTTACCTTTCCCAACAACGGTAGGCTTAGTCTGTAGCTTAGATGTTTGCATTATAATTGGTTCTTTTGGACTATGATCACCTACTGATTTACTAAGGACCATTATGGCTGTCTTGCTAGTAGGACTTGTTGTCACCATCTTTACCTACTCCAAGTCTGAGATTCAAATGACATAGCAAATTGTTAAGATCATCAGATGTCCAATTTTGACCCCATCATGTTAGCCATGTCACTCGTCTCTTGATGGAGTTTATAGACTTCCTCCTCCAAGGATGAAGTCGCTTGGATCGACACTTCTTTCATCCCCTGGGTCTCCTGATTGAACTTATCGGTCATGCGATCGATGATTTTATTCATCATCTATACCAAGCACATGTCCCGATTCTTTTTCATAGCTTCCCAACGAGCCTCCTATGTCTCAACAACCCTGGCTTGAAGAGCCAATAGGTTGCCCATTGATGTATTCTTTGTGTCGGTGTCAATACCAACCATGGAATCATGAGTGTTAGTGAGGGGTAGGTCAGCCTGGACTTCTTCATGGGTCATTAAGTGCGGTGTGGCTTCATCAAAATTGAGAGTCGTACCTTTGTTGGTATCTTTGTTTCTTGGCATGGTTTGTTTATCTTTTACTCCTGACACAATCCTACCGACCATGCCACTATGTATGTGCCAATTTTTTCAAACTAACAAACTGTTGCCAATGCTATTGATATTGCTAGTGTGTCACTTAGTTTGTATAAAGAAAATTAGAAAAATGATTAGTATATATTTACATATTTTTAGTGAAGTTTTAGTTTTTATTTTTGGTGTATTTTTAAGTTAAAATAGAAGAATTGAACTCCTTTATAATTACTTTTCATACAAATAGTGTTTTATGGGAAAACATGCAAAAGTATAGTTTAATGTTCAAATTTGTGATTTTTTTTAAGTTTCGGCATTTCATGAATTAAGAGAAGGTTATTTGTGATGACCCCACCTCTCTCTAAGGCGAACCAGAGGGTTCGGCGGGTCGCCTGCCCAGCTCTCGCCGGGACTCAGTCGTTCACTACAGTCCTCAAATGAATTACAAGAATAAACCTCAAATATACATCACATGGTCCACAAACATACATCCAAGTCTCCAATAATTACATGTCATAAGCGAAGCGGAAACAATTCCCAACTATACATAAAATGATTCCAAATCCAAATTGTACAAAACATAGGCCATCCAATCACGTGCACAAGTACTACAAGCCCTTCCTTCGCCACGAGCCCTGTGGAGGGGAATAAAAATAGTTTTGGGGTGAGCTAGAAGCTCAGCGAGTAACCAGTAAAATCATTAAACAAATATATTTCACAATGTTGCATTTCGATCATTTCGATGATGTCATGATTCAGAGATCAAATGTACATTTAGTGCTCTCGTGAGCCGGTGAAATCACAGCACTTGAACACCCAACGCTCAAATAGATCATTTAACATTAACATTAACATTAGGAGGGAGCCCCTTTTTGAGCTCCGGAGCCATTTGCTCCACCATGTCACGAACTCATGAAAATGGTGGAGACGTTGGTGTCCAGCACAAGACTTTCCCAGAACTCATTGAAGCCAAATCATGTCATGAATTCACATGCAAGCACGCATGATATGCAATCAAATAAATAATGCAAGAAACATTTCACAAGTACTTTGGAAATAGTTTAGGGTCACTCACCTCCATGGCTCAGAAACCATCCATCATATATCATTGCCTTGCTCAAATCCAAGTCTTAGATCACAAACTCAAGGCAAACAAGTCCTTTAAAAGTTCGGACAGCACTTCCCCTAAATTTGCTAACTTTTCCAGCCATCCTGGCTTCATTATTTCCTCAGCCAATCCCAAAGGTACACACACAACAACAAGTTCATCCAATAGTCATTCAGCAAGTTCCAAGTAGTACTAGTACAAGTCAAACTAGGGAAAAGTCCGGAAATGAAAGTTAAGTTCAAAACCAGAAAAATAGCTTTTGACGTCATTTTGCGGTAATGGCACCAAAGGTGCTACGATTGTCGGATGAAGGTGCAAGATACACCATTTCGAAGCTAATAGATAGGGCTACAATATTACAGAAGGTCACTCAACCCAGTTTCGAGTGTAACCAGGTCAAAAATGCAACATACTATACCAGAATCACAAAAATAGATTCACAGAACGCATTCTAGCGGAAATATCATAACTCAGGCTCTCCAAGTCCAAATCCAGAAATTCCAAAACCCGCTGAAATCTAAGAAACAGGGATACATTTCATCAGAAGACCTCAACAACCAATTTGGAAGAAATTCCAGCCAAAACAACCAATTACAGGCGCAATTCTTACATTCGGGTAAAACCAGAACAGCAATAGTATTTTCGACTTTTCTCATTCTACACTACTCCGATTGACCTGAAATTTTGTAGGAACCTCTAAAATGTCATTCCCTACAACTTTAATGTTTTAAGAAAAGGCCAATTCGGCCTCTAACTAGGAGCTAAAACTTCGGACAGAATGAAGAACATTGAAACCTAGTTTTCCACTTTTCCTTCCAAAACAGAAATTGATTGCAATTAATCACTTTTTCCACCTCCTAGAGTCATTAAACATCATTTCCAATCATCATACATGACCACACAATCATATCCATATGAAAACAGAAAAATCCCCAAAAATTATAAAACTTCACCAATTCAACCAAAATCAAGATATAATCCATAAAAGTGCATCTTATACCACCACCAATCATGAATTGAACATCAATTAAGAGAGGAGAGTGGTTCTTCACAACTCACCTTAGCCATACAAGAGATAGAGCAACAAATCACCTTAGCTTTCCAAACAACTCCACAAAACACCTCAAGACCACTTAGCAAAGAGATTTTATGGAATGATTTGGAGTTTTATTGGTTGGATTTGAAGATTGAGCAAGAAATAGAAGGAAGAAATTGAGAGCTTTTCTTTCTTTCTTGAGCAAGAACATTCGGCCAAGAAGCTTGCAAAATGAAGCTTATTTTGATCAATTTTTTTGTATTTATTTGGTAAAGGTAAAGGTAAAGTCAAATGGTCAAAGTCCAAGATTAAATCACAAGGTGACACTTGTCACCTTTTTGGTTTAAAACTTATCTTTTTGTCTCTCCAATACAAATATCTTAACACTTTGTAAAATAATATCACTTAACACAAAATTCCAACAAGTTGTCAAAAATATAATGCATTTACCGCACTAGCGGGTCCCACGTCCAAAATACGCTCTTAATTTCTCAAAAACTAACCGATACTAGAAAAATCATTTTAAAACTATCTTTGCTCATAAACTTTATCTGGGGAATTTTTCTAATAAAGAAAATGTAGAAAAGGCGGGCAATTAAATAAAATAAACCCTAGAAAATTAGAAAATTTCCGGGTTCTCACACTCATTCTTTTCGGGGCGTCACATTATTTTAATTGATATGAGAAAATTTGAAGTGTTTTAGAGTGACTATGAAGTGCTAAATGGCCAAAGTGTGAAAATCATTCAAGTGCAATAGAAGAAAAGTTTGATAGCTCTGACACATTAGTATTTCAGTTATATCTTGAGTTACAAGTATTAGATTGACGTTATTCTTGAACCATCTTGAAACTAAGAGAAAGATATACAATTGTTATAAGACATTGAAATCTAGTTCATAAGTTTTCCAGATCAAAAAGTCAAAATACAATTGGACAATTTTGCTGTCGAAAGTTGAAATAGGACATTGACCAATCAAGGGTTTGGTCATTTACCATTCTATAAACATCCAAATGAGATGATTCTTGATGTATAGCAGAGGTAATTCAAAGAATTACAACTTTTATACTTTGCACAAGAGCTAATTTGGCTTTCAACATTGAAAAATTTACAGTTGAAATTGATACAAAAACAAAGCAATATTAATGATTGAGCAAAAAGAGCCAACTTGCAAAAGGAGGAGAACCCGAGTTGAACTATGAACCTTTTTCACAGATCTAGGGTCGCAGATCCCTTATTTTGGCTTGCAACTTGCTCTACAACTTGTATTTTATTCACATAATCTTTTTGAATGATCAAATTTTGATGGGAACTGCCCAAAAAAATTGCAAAAGGTGCTCTACAATTATAATAAAGCAAATTTATCTACTCGAAGATTCTTTATCATAATTAGACTTTGTTTTCTGCATTCAAATCCCTCTATGAATAGAAGAGCTCTTTACAAGACAAAGTATGGAGAGGCAGAGTAGAGGGTGAAAAAGATGAAAAATCAGTAGCTTAGTTCAGTATAGTTTTAGTAGTAGTTGTTAGTCTAGTTTATCGATAGAGTTTAATAGAGAAAGTGAAGGGATACTTCTACACTTTGCTTATTTAAAAGATCAACTTATAAAGGAGTTTAAGGATTCAATTTCAAGAAATTAAATAAGAATTCCTTTTCCTATACTCTTTTTCTCGTGCTCATTTTCAATGTTTAGTTACAAGTATTATTCATGTTTGGTTGTACTTAACATGATGTTTAGCTAAGGTTTTCATATCTTAAGAAAAAGATGAACTTCTTGTTGCTTTGATATGAAGTAGTTAGGAATGATAATGCTATTTTATAATTTTGTTATATCTAAGAACTTGTGCTTGTGGCGACCCCACTTCCCCCTGAGGCGAACCAAAGGGTTGGCGGGCCGTCTGCCCAGCTCTCGCCAGGACTCATGCAAGCAATCTAACCCAAAACCTTTCGAAGAATAAACTAATCTATTACAAAACAATTTTTCCCGAATAGAATCATACCTAAAGCCACATTATCTTTAGAGATGGCCATGATAAAAATAACCAGTCGAGGCCCTTAACGACCTACGCTACGTACTAAAGTACAAAGTCATAACAAACCGGATAGATAAAATGCATAAATCCATAATACAAACTTACAAGCCAAGAAATCAAATTAGGGTCTACACATTTTCCAGCTTCAAGTGGCAATCCAAAAAGAAAATACATTATTCCAAGTAACACATTACAGCCCACAGAATAAGTATTAGTGTTCAAATACAATCCCAAAAGGAAAACATAAATAAGCATCCAGCTTTCAGTTTCCAGAACCTGTTAAGGAAAACAATAAACGTGGGGTGAGCTAAAGCTCAGTGGTGCCCCAAAACATGCAATCACATAATTTCAAACAGCGATTAATAACTGCACAAATTTAAACAGTTAAGAAAGCGTATAACAGCACAAGGTAGGATACGTGGGCTCTCAGGAGCCATTTTCCACGCTTGATCAGATACCATCGTAGTTGACCCTCCGTCAACTTTCACTACTTATAGTCCATGTAGATCCACTTACTTTTATCCTAACCCGTCACCGTCCATACCTCTGCTTCGGGCCCGAACTTCGTCTACCGACGCAGTATACTCGAGATATACCCGTATAAATTTAGTCGAGGGATTCACCCAAAGACGTGATTGCAATCAGCTTCAAGCGTCGAGGAATTCACCCAAGGACGTGATTGCAATCAGATTCAAGCGTCGAAGGATTCACCCAAATGACTTTTGTAGTTAGATTCAAGCGTCGAGAAATTCACCCAACGACGTAACTACATTTAGATTCATGGTAGTTGGATACAAAAGTCGAGGGATTCACCCAGCGACGCAACTCCATTTTTGAATCAAGGATTTAGGAGAAAATATTTTGCACAAGTCACCACTCGAACGGCTAGTGTGATAAAGTACACACAACTCACTTCGATGGATCAGAAACCAATTTTTTTTTTTTTTTCAACTTATCACATAACAAGTCAAGGAAGCACTTTAAACGATTAGGCATAGAACAAGCAGGGATACTCACCAAGAGTGGAGTTCAGATATCAAGTTGGAAATCGAATTCCGCGTCCTCGCAATATCCTAAAAACCAAATTTTGAAACTATAAGTTTCTACTCAGCTTTTAAGCTTATAGACATCGAGGTATATTTAATATACTACTGGTCTACTTTTCCTTAGAAGAATCAAGAGTCCCTTAGGTTAAAACTTGACAAAAGTAGAAGAAATGTTTATTGTAGTTTTCCTTAATATACTTATCCTTATAAAAGGGTAACTAGTATTATTTTCTTGAAATAAGTCGACAAACCTCTTAATATCCACGTTAGGAAGTTACTTTGAACATTTCTTTAAAGTTACGGCTTTTGGAAAAATTATCCTTAAAACTATTTTTCCTAAAATAGGGTTTCTTGCCGAGCAAGTCTCCCAAGCTTTTCACTAAAATTAGCAAAACTCGTATTTTGAAATTTTTCCTAAAGTTAGCTATCCAATTGTAAAGCTTAAGGAAAGAAAAGAAATTGAAATAAGACCTAGAATTTTCAAAAGCTATAGCATTAAAATACTATAGCTATCAAGACTAGTTTGAGCAAAAGGAAATTATCGGGTTGAAAGTTTTAGGCAAAACACTAGATATTGAGTTTTTATATTATACTACTAGCTGGAAAATATTTTTGATTACTTTGACCACAGACACTCGAGTTCGCAAGATCGATACAACTTCCACAGCTCCGATTCCGTTTTGAAATCATAATATGGATCAAAATATGGCAAAAATCATATAACAAATTACTAGGGCTTCGTCAATCATTAGCCCTAGATTTCAACAAGTGCATTTCTGAATAAAATAAAATGATCAACCAAGGCTTCATCAATCATTAGCACTTGGTTTCAGCAAGCCCATCATAAGCAAATAAAATAAAAGTAAAGCCTCCAAGACATTCCAACAATTTACTTTCGTCACCCTGTAATACTTGTAAAATCATTCAAATGGCCAAGGGCTTCATCAATCATTAGCCCTTGACAATATCAACCACTTCCAACCACAATTTAATCAAGAATTTAAACTACAGGTAAGCTAAAATCTCAACCCAAAACCCAATTTCTGTTTCACAAAGAAACAGGACATTCATGCAAAACAGTCCACTTTAAAAATTCACAGACAGTAGTACACATGGAGGAAAAATACGAAATTTCTACAGGACAAAGGTCTATGATTCTAGTTTCAAACGCCACTGACGGCGCCTTAAACGGATTTTCCTACACCAAGATATCAACATTTTATTGAGACTGGTCATGGAATATCCGAAAATCTGGAATTTCATTGGTCCACTTATGAAAAACCCCTTTTTCTTTTCTTTTCACACCAACAGTTTTTATTCAAACCATCATATATTTCTTATAGACTCCAAGACAACATATTCCAGGCATTTCAATCCATCATGTAATCAAGGAAAAATTTGCAAAATCCAAGTTGATATCTCAGCTCAACATTCGGCTGTCTCAACAAAATTCCAGCATTCATGTACTAACCTTTTTGGTTCCATCATTCAATGTCCCAAATATTTCATTGCTAAACAACTTATATAATTTAAACTTACCACTCTTTTGTATTTCTAAGTCATTATTTTCCAAAGGAAAAATTAAAATAAGTTTCCACTTCAAAACCAGGTTCATATAACAACTCAAATCATCTAGGAGATCAGAAATTTTATCCAATCAGTCACGGTTGAACATGCATGGAGAGCTCTCTGTTTTTATTTTATTTTCTGGTTAAATCATGCTTTTAAACTCTCATTTTCCTTATACACTTAACTAGCCAGACAATAAACGTTTCCAGTTCAGAAATCAAGTTCAAGCAGCGACCATTAACCTCAAAAATTTCAACCAATCTTCCAGCTTGGCTCGGATAATCTTGCATTGAGGCAGATTGCACTCTTAATTTTATTTCTCTGTTTTAAAACTTACTAGTCAACTACATGCAGGCCTAATTAACTTGTCATTACTAGTTAATCAAGATTAAGGCTCCAAAACAGAAAAAAACTAAACCGAATGAGGCTACATTAGCAAGATAACCTCTCGGCAGTCACTTTCCATCAAAACAAAATTTCCTTAGCTTTTTATTTCTTCATCCGGCTTCATGAAATGATCATGCAAGGCCTTAATCCTAATAATCATCCAAAATCCAGTTAGTTCAGCTCCATTTCATGCTCAGATTATCACAGGGAATCAGAAATAAAATTGCATTTTCATCTCAGCTCTCGGCTGGAACATCAACATCCAAAACAGAAATTTCTAATGGCTTAATATCATCATCCGACTGCCTAACCTCACATGCATATTACTAGATGACTTAAACTTCTTGTTTTTGATTAGTTAGACACTTAATCCAACTCAGATTGTCGCATAAAGTCAGAAATAAAAACTACAATTCCAAGCAAGCTCCTCGGCAGAAATGTTTTTAACCAAAACAGATATTTTCCACAGCTTTGGTTTCATCATCTAATTACCGAAATTAACACATGCAAGGTCACGGCTGGCTTAAACTACCTCTGATTATCCATTTTTAGTCCAGAAAATTTACCTCAAAGCAAGCTAAGACCACACACGAAAATCTGAAAAATTTCTGCTCCCTCTCGGCTCTCACGCACGCGACAGGTTTGCTGGTTCTGGTTTGGTGTAGCGGCTTCAACTGGTGGAGGTGGAAGCTGGTGGTGTTGCAGCCGTGAAGTTGGTTGCAGAATGGTTGAAGTTTTGCTCACGGTTTCTCTCTGCCTTTCTTCCAGCTCACGGTCAGAACAAAACGGACAGAAGATTTCAACTCGCGTTCCCTCCCTTGCTCTCGGATGCCTCACGATGAAAATGAAGTGCAGTGGTTTGCGGTGTAGGAATGAAAAGGAAGAGGGATGGTTCCGTGGTTTTGAGTGTAGAAGTGGTTGAGTGTTGTGTTGGTAGTGCATTTTGATTGGTTGAATGGTGCGGTGCTGAAGCTTCTGTCCGAGGAGCTGTTTGTGCAGAGAAGGAATTAACATTTGTGGTTTGTGTCAGTGAAAGTGAAGGAATGGTATTGTGTCTTGTGGTTGTGGAATGAAATGTGAAGTAGAGTGATTGATAGGTAGTTTTAGCCGTGAGATAGAAAGAATAATTTGGTGGTGCCGTAGTTTGTGAGAGTGGTTTACGTGTAAGAATCGATTTCGTATAACAATTGGTTTGCGTATCGAATTGGTAATAACAAATACGATTTGATTTGCGGTCAGACGTCTTGTTTGGTTTGCATGGAAGGTAAGGTAAGGTTATTTTAGTCTTTTCACTTCGCTCCTTAATCTCAACTTAATTTCTCAAATCCGACTTAATTCTAAAAATTAACTCCAAGTGCAATTCAAATGCCTAACTATACCCCAATATACCTAAACCATTTTTATCGAATAATTATCGAT
Organism: Coffea arabica; assembly: GCF_036785885.1. Classification (NCBI taxonomy): domain Eukaryota; kingdom Viridiplantae; phylum Streptophyta; class Magnoliopsida; order Gentianales; family Rubiaceae; genus Coffea; species Coffea arabica. Next base: position 36,523,248 of record NC_092313.1, read on the forward strand.
TAAACTTGAATATTAAGGTTCCTAGTAATTCCTACCTTATATAGCGATTAAATTAGTTATTAGAATTTCCAATTATTATTCCTCAGGAATTAGAGTTAGTCTAACCCGAAATTTATTGGTTTAGTAATATAAAGTCAAGTGAAATAATAATTTAATCCAAGGGTGTCAATTTGCACACACAAAAATTATATTTACGCACTTACTTGAAAAACAAAGAAAGATAAGGATATATTTATCGAATTTTCACGCCTTAAGCATGTTTCATATATTAGAATCATATTTGTCTAAAATTCATTGGTTTTTATCTTAACACGGAAATTCTTATTAACATTTAACATTAGCAACTAATTGAGATTAATCATAGGAATTAAATAATTTATTTTGAGATCGTAATTCTATTTACTCAAGTATCAATACTTTAGCATTAAGGACTTAGGTATTCTTACATTTAATATTAAGGCGAAAAATTAATCTAACCCTAAAGATATTAATTTAGTCTAGCAAAACCAAGAAATTTCATAACTTAGGAAAATTATATTATTTTTTTTTTCACATAGACCTATTTTTACGTTCTTAATTGCGAACAAGTAAAAGTAATGCTAGAAATTATTAAGGAATAAAAGAAATGCAAATGAAATATGCACTAGCTTATATATCCATTTTCAGGGTTCTCACATCCTCCCCTCCTTAAAATGAATTTTGTCCTCAAAATTCTCACCTTCTTGCATTTTCGGCCAACCGGCAATTTGGTGCTCGCTACTTCCGCACCTCAAGCACTTTCCTTCTTTCCTCCAGCAGCCGGCCTCGGTATGTCCAGATTTCTTGCAATACCCACAAGTTCCCCGGAAAGTTATCACACGACTTCCTCGTGAGGCGTTCCTAGATTGACCTCTTCGATTTGGTCCCCCGCTATCTCTATTATCTCTTCCCCCTGCATTTCTTGCCCCAACTCCTTCTGCTAGAGCTCCTCGTGGTGCTCCAGGGCAATCCAAAATCTTATGCTTGGTACTACCGCACCCCAGGCACTTTCTTTGCTTTAACCAACACTCGGCCTCAATGTGGTTAACCTTACCACAATATCCACCATTTGCATGAAAGGTGGCGGCCTGGCCATTTCGAGGATTTTCTTTATGTTTCTTCTCCAGTTCTATGTTCTGGCGTAGTAGCTCAACTTTCTCTGCATATTCTTGTTTCCATCGTCCTTCCCAGTAGTCAGCCAATTTCCTTTGAAATTCTACCTCATTTCGGAGGATGTCCATTTCCTTACGCATTTCTTCCAAAGTTGTCATCTTATTAGTTGGCTTAAGTCAAATAGCTAGCCTGCCAGACAAACCATAGGATCAAAATAAGCAACTATTCATACTGAAAGCTTGAACCGTAATACTCTTTCATCCTTTTATTGATGGTTACTCCAAAATATAAACCTTACTACTTTCTGCCTAATCCAGCGAGTTCTTAAGTATCACCAAGATTACCATCGTTAAGCACTAGCACGATAGAATAAGGAAGCCTTATCCCAAAGAAAAATTTCATGTCTTAGTGCACTATTCAATACTTACCTTCAAAGTTGTTTGAAACCACAGTCATACTTCTTATTCTCACTAGGGCCTTAGTGTATTCCTTCGATTCAATCTTACTATTTTGAAGTCAGATTCCTCATGGAACCTAGATAGACGAATTTCAAGAGTCATTCCATTTTCGCAACTCTTTTGGTTCCTAGGTTAGTTGATTGGCCTAGAGCTTTGGTACTCCACCAACCGTTCTAAGATATCAGTCATATGGTCAATAGGGGTAGCTACGTGGTTGGTTTCCTTCTAAATTTTTCCATTGATAGTATCCTTGTCAAAATCTGTTTTAGAAAACACCATTGGTCCTTGCAATGATTATAACCTCGTTATAGGCTCAACTTTCCTTTTTTTTTTTTTTTTTTTTTCCAATCTTAATCTCATAGTTTCTATACACCACTTTGGTTATCAAATTTCACTCAAGTTAGAAATTATTTAATCCAAAGGCTAATATATTTTACAGCATTATAACAAAATAGACGCGTAATCATCGAATTTCATACTCACAATATAAGTCACATTGCACACCAACTTCATACAACTTCAGGAGCCAAACAATTCACGAATACATTCAATATTTTCATATATAACTCAAACTTCAATCTTTATAAGCATGAAAGGAAACAATACATCAATACACAAATTATTATAACCACATAGCTAGTAGCTCAACCCTTAGTTTAGATTCAACTTAACCTTCATTAGTTTAGTCCTGGACAATCCCACTAGACCCTCTTAGTAACACTAATCAAATTTCCTTAGTAACTTGTAGATCTACTATGTCGAATATCAAATCAAATAATATGATCATTACCTAAGTACATCAGTGGCTCTTAAGTATTCTAAATGATCCCAAACATTTCATACATTGGCTTTTCTAGTAACCTAGCAACTAGTTATCTTTATCTTTTTTGAACATTAGCCCCAAATAATCCTCCAGTAAAACTTAAGGAACCGCAATGTCATCGAGAACTCACCTCACATGGCAAATTCACCTCAAAAGCAGAATTGGTACTAATCTTCAAGGTCTCACTATTGGCTCTTCACCTTTAACTTCCAAAAACTAAACTTGTTGCTTTCGGTTCTACTTTTCCAAACTTAATCATGATTTCTAGTCACATCATAATACGGTATACTAAATTCTTCACAATTTGCAAATACACCATTGAATGAAATATCTGGTATTCGAGTACAGGAATCTAGCAATAGGATAATTCATAGTTCAGGCTGGCCAGTCCCAAGAGTAAATCACCTATGTGTGAGATTCCTACCCAACATACGTATCTAATATCCCCAACTATAGACTTTTGTTCCACACTTAACAAGCCAATCCCCACAGTCCGAGAACCTTTTCCCGGTTTAAGCTCGATAAGAGCTCTGATACCACCTGTGGCGACCCCACTTCCCCCTGAGGCGAACCAAAGGGTTGGCGGGCCGTCTGCCCAGCTCTCGCCAGGACTCATGCAAGCAATCTAACCCAAAACCTTTCGAAGAATAAACTAATCTATTACAAAACAATTTTTCCCGAATAGAATCATACCTAAAGCCACATTATCTTCAGAGATGGCCATGATAAAAATAACCAGTCGAGGCCCTTAACGACCTACGCTACGTACTAAAGTACAAAGTCATAACAAACCGGATAGATAAAATGCATAAATCCATAATACAAACTTACAAGCCAAGAAATCAAATTAGGGTCTACACATTTTCCAGCTTCAAGTGGCAATCCAAAAAGAAAATACATTATTCCAAGTAACACATTACAGCCCACAGAATAAGTATTAGTGTTCAAATACAATCCCAAAAGGAAAACATAAATAAGCATCCAGCTTTCAGTTTCCAGAACCTGTTAAGGAAAACAATAAACGTGGGGTGAGCTAAAGCTCAGTGGTGCCCCAAAACATGCAATCACATAATTTCAAACAGCGATTAATAACTGCACAAATTTAAACAGTTAAGAAAGCGTATAACAGCACAAGGTAGGATACGTGGGCTCTCAGGAGCCATTTTCCACGCTTGATCAGATACCATCGTAGTTGACCCTCCGTCAACTTTCACTACTTATAGTCCATGTAGATCCACTTACTTTTATCCTAACCCGTCACCGTCCATACCTCTGCTTCGGGCCCGAACTTCGTCTACCGACGCAGTATACTCGAGATATACCCGTATAAATTTAGTCGAGGGATTCACCCAAAGACGTGATTGCAATCAGCTTCAAGCGTCGAGGAATTCACCCAAGGACGTGATTGCAATCAGATTCAAGCGTCGAAGGATTCACCCAAATGACTTTTGTAGTTAGATTCAAGCGTCGAGGAATTCACCCAACGACGTAACTACATTTAGATTCATGGTAGTTGGATACAAAAGTCGAGGGATTCACCCAGCGACGCAACTCCATTTTTGAATCAAGGATTTAGGAGAAAATATTTTGCACAAGTCACCACTCGAACGGCTAGTGTGATAAAGTACACACAACTCACTTCGATGGATCAGAAACCAATTTTTTTTTTTTTTTCAACTTATCACATAACAAGTCAAGGAAGCACTTTAAACGATTAGGCATAGAACAAGCAGGGATACTCACCAAGAGTGGAGTTCAGATATCAAGTTGGAAATCGAATTCCGCGTCCTCGCAATATCCTAAAAACCAAATTTTGAAACTATAAGTTTCTACTCAGCTTTTAAGCTTATAGACATCGAGGTATATTTAATATACTACTGGTCTACTTTTCCTTAGAAGAATCAAGAGTCCCTTAGGTTAAAACTTGACAAAAGTAGAAGAAATGTTTATTGTAGTTTTCCTTAATATACTTATCCTTATAAAAGGGTAACTAGTATTATTTTCTTGAAATAAGTCGACAAACCTCTTAATATCCACGTTAGGAAGTTACTTTGAACATTTCTTTAAAGTTACGGCTTTTGGAAAAATTATCCTTAAAACTATTTTTCCTAAAATAGGGTTTCTTGCCGAGCAAGTCTCCCAAGCTTTTCACTAAAATTAGCAAAACTCGTATTTTGAAATTTTTCCTAAAGTTAGCTATCCAATTGTAAAGCTTAAGGAAAGAAAAGAAATTGAAATAAGACCTAGAATTTTCAAAAGCTATAGCATTAAAATACTATAGCTATCAAGACTAGTTTGAGCAAAAGGAAATTATCGGGTTGAAAGTTTTAGGCAAAACACTAGATATTGAGTTTTTATATTATACTACTAGCTGGAAAATATTTTTGATTACTTTGACCACAGACACTCGAGTTCGCAAGATCGATACAACTTCCACAGCTCCGATTCCGTTTTGAAATCATAATATGGATCAAAATATGGCAAAAATCATATAACAAATTACTAGGGCTTCGTCAATCATTAGCCCTAGATTTCAACAAGTGCATTTCTGAATAAAATAAAATGATCAACCAAGGCTTCATCAATCATTAGCACTTGGTTTCAGCAAGCCCATCATAAGCAAATAAAATAAAAGTAAAGCCTCCAAGACATTCCAACAATTTACTTTCGTCACCCTGTAATACTTGTAAAATCATTCAAATGGCCAAGGGCTTCATCAATCATTAGCCCTTGACAATATCAACCACTTCCAACCACAATTTAATCAAGAATTTAAACTACAGGTAAGCTAAAATCTCAACCCAAAACCCAATTTCTGTTTCACAAAGAAACAGGACATTCATGCAAAACAGTCCACTTTAAAAATTCACAGACAGTAGTACACATGGAGGAAAAATACGAAATTTCTACAGGACAAAGGTCTATGATTCTAGTTTCAAACGCCACTGACGGCGCCTTAAACGGATTTTCCTACACCAAGATATCAACATTTTATTGAGACTGGTCATGGAATATCCGAAAATCTGGAATTTCATTGGTCCACTTATGAAAAACCCCTTTTTCTTTTCTTTTCACACCAACAGTTTTTATTCAAACCATCATATATTTCTTATAGACTCCAAGACAACATATTCCAGGCATTTCAATCCATCATGTAATCAAGGAAAAATTTGCAAAATCCAAGTTGATATCTCAGCTCAACATTCGGCTGTCTCAACAAAATTCCAGCATTCATGTACTAACCTTTTTGGTTCCATCATTCAATGTCCCAAATATTTCATTGCTAAACAACTTATATAATTTAAACTTACCACTCTTTTGTATTTCTAAGTCATTATTTTCCAAAGGAAAAATTAAAATAAGTTTCCACTTCAAAACCAGGTTCATATAACAACTCAAATCATCTAGGAGATCAGAAATTTTATCCAATCAGTCACGGTTGAACATGCATGGAGAGCTCTCTGTTTTTATTTTATTTTCTGGTTAAATCATGCTTTTAAACTCTCATTTTCCTTATACACTTAACTAGCCAGACAATAAACGTTTCCAGTTCAGAAATCAAGTTCAAGCAGCGACCATTAACCTCAAAAATTTCAACCAATCTTCCAGCTTGGCTCGGATAATCTTGCATTGAGGCAGATTGCACTCTTAATTTTATTTCTCTGTTTTAAAACTTACTAGTCAACTACATGCAGGCCTAATTAACTTGTCATTACTAGTTAATCAAGATTAAGGCTCCAAAACAGAAAAAAACTAAACCGAATGAGGCTACATTAGCAAGATAACCTCTCGGCAGTCACTTTCCATCAAAACAAAATTTCCTTAGCTTTTTATTTCTTCATCCGGCTTCATGAAATGATCATGCAAGGCCTTAATCCTAATAATCATCCAAAATCCAGTTAGTTCAGCTCCATTTCATGCTCAGATTATCACAGGGAATCAGAAATAAAATTGCATTTTCATCTCAGCTCTCGGCTGGAACATCAACATCCAAAACAGAAATTTCTAATGGCTTAATATCATCATCCGACTGCCTAACCTCACATGCATATTACTAGATGACTTAAACTTCTTGTTTTTGATTAGTTAGACACTTAATCCAACTCAGATTGTCGCATAAAGTCAGAAATAAAAACTACAATTCCAAGCAAGCTCCTCGGCAGAAATGTTTTTAACCAAAACAGATATTTTCCACAGCTTTGGTTTCATCATCTAATTACCGAAATTAACACATGCAAGGTCACGGCTGGCTTAAACTACCTCTGATTATCCATTTTTAGTCCAGAAAATTTACCTCAAAGCAAGCTAAGACCACACACGAAAATCTGAAAAATTTCTGCTCCCTCTCGGCTCTCACGCACGCGACAGGTTTGCTGGTTCTGGTTTGGTGTAGCGGCTTCAACTGGTGGAGGTGGAAGCTGGTGGTGTTGCAGCCGTGAAGTTGGTTGCAGAATGGTTGAAGTTTTGCTCACGGTTTCTCTCTGCCTTTCTTCCAGCTCACGGTCAGAACAAAACGGACAGAAGATTTCAACTCGCGTTCCCTCCCTTGCTCTCGGATGCCTCACGATGAAAATGAAGTGCAGTGGTTTGCGGTGTAGGAATGAAAAGGAAGAGGGATGGTTCCGTGGTTTTGAGTGTAGAAGTGGTTGAGTGTTGTGTTGGTAGTGCATTTTGATTGGTTGAATGGTGCGGTGCTGAAGCTTCTGTCCGAGGAGCTGTTTGTGCAGAGAAGGAATTAACATTTGTGGTTTGTGTCAGTGAAAGTGAAGGAATGGTATTGTGTCTTGTGGTTGTGGAATGAAATGTGAAGTAGAGTGATTGATAGGTAGTTTTAGCCGTGAGATAGAAAGAATAATTTGGTGGTGCCGTAGTTTGTGAGAGTGGTTTACGTGTAAGAATCGATTTCGTATAACAATTGGTTTGCGTATCGAATTGGTAATAACAAATACGATTTGATTTGCGGTCAGACGTCTTGTTTGGTTTGCATGGAAGGTAAGGTAAGGTTATTTTAGTCTTTTCACTTCGCTCCTTAATCTCAACTTAATTTCTCAAATCCGACTTAATTCTAAAAATTAACTCCAAGTGCAATTCAAATGCCTAACTATACCCCAATATACCTAAACCATTTTTATCGAATAATTATCGATTAAACTTGAATATTAAGGTTCCTAGTAATTCCTACCTTATATAGCGATTAAATTAGTTATTAGAATTTCCAATTATTATTCCTCAGGAATTAGAGTTAGTCTAACCCGAAATTTATTGGTTTAGTAATATAAAGTCAAGTGAAATAATAATTTAATCCAAGGGTGTCAATTTGCACACACAAAAATTATATTTACGCACTTACTTGAAAAACAAAGAAAGATAAGGATATATTTATCGAATTTTCACGCCTTAAGCATGTTTCATATATTAGAATCATATTTGTCTAAAATTCATTGGTTTTTATCTTAACACGGAAATTCTTATTAACATTTAACATTAGCAACTAATTGAGATTAATCATAGGAATTAAATAATTTATTTTGAGATCGTAATTCTATTTACTCAAGTATCAATACTTTAGCATTAAGGACTTAGGTATTCTTACATTTAATATTAAGGCGAAAAATTAATCTAACCCTAAAGATATTAATTTAGTCTAGCAAAACCAAGAAATTTCATAACTTAGGAAAATTATATTATTTTTTTTTTCACATAGACCTATTTTTACGTTCTTAATTGCGAACAAGTAAAAGTAATGCTAGAAATTATTAAGGAATAAAAGAAATGCAAATGAAATATGCACTAGCTTATATATCCATTTTCAGGGTTCTCACAGTGCTTACTATTTATGGTCATTTGGCAACCAACTATGAATTATTTGATGATTGCATGAACAATTAAAGTGGTCTACATAATGATCCTAACTTAGTTCTTAGATCCTAACTTTATTCTCACGAAAGTAGTGAATAATGATTGGTTGGATTCATGCGATAACTTCATTGAGTTTATTTAATTTGTTTCTTATCTTTTCTCTATGAAAATAGGTGAAGAATGATTCAAAGAGTTAAAGAAATTGGCGAAAATGATTTCTAGAGAAATTAGCCAAAGAGGTTTCTCTTAAAAATGTTTATTGGTAAAAGCAATGACATACATTTGGAAGTTATTTCTTGATAAATCATGGTAGCATATATATAATCACCTTAACTAACTTCTAATCTTGATACAACAACGGATTTTAATCCCTAGGGCTCTCTCACTTAATCTTAAAGCAATTATAATCTAACTTGTTCTTTACTTTTATTTCTTTGCTTCCAACCTACCGCCTACATGGTTGGTTCTACTACCTAATGGCAAGTTTTATATTATTGCTTATGCTATATGGTTAGTTGTACCGCCTAACTTAACTAACTTAACTTCTTCCATGGCTGATTTTACCGCCTAACTAACTTCTAACCTTTTATGGATGGTTATATTGCTTACCTAACTTTCTTTGTCTTTGCTTTCTTAAACTTTTATTGTCTAGATAATAGAGCAAGTGATTAAACTCAAGTGATTGCCACATCCTAAATTCTTGTGGGATCGATGCCTATTATTCCTTTACTCAATAAACGTACTGTGCACTTGTGGAAATATGGTAATAAGGTTTTAAAATTTATAATGAAGTAAGAAGATTCTAACAAGTTTTTGGCACGTTGCTAAGGATTTAGGTGTAATACTAGACTTAAAACAAGATTTATTAATCTAGACTTTGTTTCTTTATCTTTATTTTGTTATGCTTATATTTTTTATCTTTTAATTTGTTAATTTTGGTTATTCCTACATACGAAGTTCTTCATCAAGGAGAAATTCACCTTCAAGGATTAAACATGGCAAGAAAAAGAAGAAGATGTGCCCAATAAGAACAAATTGAGGTGAAACTTCCGTTGAAATAGAGGAGTAAAGGCCAAAACCTTTAAGGGATTATACCTTATCAAATGAATTGGATGCACAAACTAGCATTGCAAGGTCAGAAATTAATGCAAACAACTTTGAAATCAAGCTCTCACATATCCAAATGGTTTTGGTGGAAATGCAACTGAGGATCTTAACACTCATCTAGCCAACTTCATAGATTATGTGGTACAATTAAAATAAATGAAGTGATGAGGCAATTAAGCTAAGCTTGTTTTCTTTTCATTTTGTGATAAAAGTGAAGGTATGGTTTGATTCTTATCCACCTAATACTTTCACTTCTCAAGGTAAGTTGACCAAAGCATTCTTGAATAAATATTTTGTAAGGTCCAAGTGCAACCTAAGAGGGGGGTGAATTTGGTTGATTATAATCCTAATTAAGTTTATGGTAATTTTTCTCAAATTTAAATTTTCAAAATTGTCTAGGTGATCAATCAATTTGATGAGTACAAAAACAAGTAGAATAAAGGAATAAAGCAAGAGAAGCACTTGATCAACTTAATAGAAATAAAATAAGAGAGGAAGAAGAAATTGCAAACCAAGAGGACTTTCAAATTTCTCTCAATTGAAGCCCAAATCCCCTAGTAAGTTTCTTCAATTTGGTGAAATAAAACCAAAGTTGCACATGGGATGGTGCTTCTTTGCTAACCCCAAACTCTCCTTGGTTAAGTCAAAAGGTTTTACAACTAATCTAGTTAACCCTCACAAAGCTACACTTTGAATTGTTCACTCACAATTGAAAAACTATGAAAACTATTCACTACATAAAGAGTACAATGAAAGTTAGGAGAGCATTTCTTGCCAAAATCACTCTTGGGAGGTTGTATTCAAGCATCTACCCCATACTTAATGATATTTATAGTTGTCCAAAAAGTCTCTTTTTTCTTCTCTAATGGCCATGCATTAAATATAGAAGAAACTAACGATTAGGAGTATTGGACATCCGCTCCTCTATTCTGCATCCGGTAGTATGCTCTCAGTTTTTATCGGACAGTCGATGGAATTTTTTTCTTTGACAGGTCCTATGTCCGACAGAAATCAAAATGTTGAGATATTGCTTTAAAATTTATCGGACAACTGATGTAAGAAATTTGCATTCGATATGACTTTTCAATAGATCTTTTTGACTATTGGACATCCTATGTTCTTATGAAGTGTCCAATAGCTTTTATGGAAAACTTTTTCATTGATTATCGAATGTCCGATGCTTTGATGTGAGCATCTGAAACCTTCAGTAGCTCTTTGCTTCATTTGCTTCAAGTCTTTTCCTTATTCTTTTAGATCCGATACCTGTTCCAGATGTTTTCTCACAAGAAATCATTAGTCTATGTCATTAGTTTGTTTTAGTTTTTTTTTAAGAAAAAAGATTTCCTTTTATTACTTAACCTAAACCTAGTACATACCAACTAGGAATGAAATTAAAGAAAATTACACTTGATCCAATATATTCAGAACGAAGGGCATGCCAACTTATCCAATCGATACTCACCCCTAGCATGCACCGGTAAATCAGCCACATGATTGTAAATGCAAAGCAATGGACCTGATTGAGCACAACCTTCATTAGACAAAATATCTGCAACCTTATTAGCCTCCTGATAACAATGCTTGAATTGAGTACTCCCCCTATACATCTCAAGAATCTATTTTACCTCATAGGTGATTGACCACGAACACTAATAAGTATTCATTAAAATCCAAACTAACATTATCGAATCCGACTCAATAGTCAGCTGTTGTATAACTCCGTTTTGGAAACAAAGCTTCATCCCAAGTAGCAAAGCTTTGGCTTCTGCTTGCATGCTAGTACCGTTACCAAAGTATCCAAAAACAGCAAATAATGGTTTCCCTGAATAATCCTAAAGTATCCCCTCTCCACCACTCAACTTAGGATTATCTTTCAAACACCCATCTATATCAGTTTGTTTTAGTTATCATCAAAATCAAGGATCAATTTCATCATTCACCCCTTTTTTAATGCTAACAAAAACAACAGATGATTTTAAGAACATTTGAAATTGCTAACAAATAGATATTTTCTCTCTCAACATAAGCATAAAATAAACCTTGAATACAAAAAAATTACTCCTACTCAACCAAATCTTTAATTAACATATGTTAACAATCCTTTATTATTCTCTCTATTTTTGTCATCAATTAAAAAGTATATGGGTTTGAGAAAATTGGGCAAAGTATCCCCTAAAAATGAGAGTAAGCTACTTGTCAACAAGACCAAACAGACTTGCCAAATAGATTTGAGAAAAATTGGAAGGATAGCAAATCAACCAAAACATAATCAAAGTTACCTTAACATAGCCAAAATATCAAAGTATCTCAAGGTGCCAAAAACATAACCAAAACATTAAAGCATCCAAAAATAGCATTGAGCTCTTCCTTAGTAGCTTCATCACCCTCGATAAGTGACTAATTTACGTTATATTTGAATGATATTTTATGTTATTTTTAGTCACTTTGGCTATATTATAAGAAGAAAATGGATCATTTTGGCCATAATCAGTGTAAAATGTTCTTAAGTGTTTAAATGAGGTTTTGTTACTTTTACTTGCGTTTTGTCCATAATTTGTATAGGAGTTGGAAATATACTTCATTTGGATGAAAAGGAAGTTGACAGCTTTGACATATCTTCGTATTTCGGCTATAAATTGAGGTACAATGATCGGATTGAGATGATTCTTGAACCATTTTGAAGATAAGAAATAGATCTACAAATTCTAAGATGATATCGAAATCCAGTTTGAAGGTTTTTCAGGTCAAAAAGCCGAATTACAGTAGCCAATTTCTATGGTCGAAACTAAAATAAGGCATTGAGCAGTCAAGGGTTTTTCAGTCATTTATTAGCCTACACAAATCCAAATAAGGTGATTCTTGATGCATTGGAAAGCTAGCTCAAAGAGTTACAAATTTTATGTTCGATCAAAAGTTAATTCAGCTTCTATCATCAAGAAAAGTTCAGTTGAAATTGAAGCAAAATTGGTACAACATTGAAGATTTAACAGAAATTACAAAGAAAGGCTAGAGAGCAATCCGATAGACAATCCAGCCGGCTTCTGGCCGGATTCTTGGCTAGATTCTGGTCAGAAATGGCTGCACTTCACTTGCACAACTTGTTTCCTCTTCCAATAATTCACAACTATTGATGGATATGTGACAATCATCTTGCAACTGTAAAAAGGATGTTTGAAACCTCATTTCTTGACTAAATTCATCTATATATAGCCATGGACTTGCAAGGAAAAAGAGAGCTTGGGGAGTGCAAGAAATACCACAAAAATATAGTTTCTTGGTTCTTTAGTGTAGAGTAGTGTAGGATGTGAGAACCCTCACTTTAAACCATAATTTTCCTTAATTATATGCCTTATTCTAAGATCTAAACCACTTATTATAGGCCCTTGCATTATATTCCCCATGTGTTACAACAATTCCCATGCATTACATTTCATTTCCTTTTACTTGAAATAAAATATTTTCTTGAGTTGGTTTTAAATAATTCACCACTTACATTTTACCAAGTGACTTTTATTTGTGGTAGGGACTTTATATGAGAGATTAGAGGTGTTAAATATGCATTAGTACATTTGGAAGGGTTGAAACATCATTAGTCAAAGAATTAAGAGAAGTTTTGGACAAGAAGTGGGTTATGTGACAAAACCCTAGCCAAGTATTTTGTTTGACCAAAGGTTAGAAGACAATTTAAACTAGACTTGGCCTTTTTTTTTCTTATTGTGGCCGGACACCTTGAAGCTTGGCAAGGAAGAGAGAGAACTCCATTTTCTTACTTTCTAACCCTAGTTGATCAAGAGCAAAACAACCAAAAGAGAAGGATCTTGAGTTAGTTGAGAAACTTTCCTCCAACCCTAGTGTTTGTTTTAAGCTTGAAGCTTTCATTTTGGTGGATTGTTTTGGTGGTTCAAACTTCTTACAAGAGAGGTATATAATCTTTAAATTATAGTTTTATGGTGTTATATCATGTACTTTAAGTTTTAAAGGCAAACTACAAGTTGTTTGGAAGAGATTTGAGGTTAATCTCTTGAATTAAACAAGTAGTAGTTGGATTAGTTAGTATGCATACCATGTGTTTGATGAAATGTTTAAACTTTGTTCATGGTTGTTCATGAAGTATTAACATGTTTTAGACCCCTTTTTGAGTTAGATTTAACACTTGATATGTTGTTAAGTGAGAATCATGAGAGGATGAAGGTTAGATAAATATGTGAACTTGTGGACTGTTTTCTTTTCCTTGGCTGACCGGTGTTGGAAGGAGGGGTTTCCCCTTGATTTTTGTGGTTTATTTGCACCTTAATCATGCCTAAGAATCTTGTCTAGACATTGGTTAAGCTCATGTGTGAGTTGGAATGAAATTTAAGCAAATAAATTGGTTGGTTGGACCACTAGTGGACTGTTTTGGTTTCTCTTGATGACTAGACTGTTATGGTCATTCTTAATCATGTTGATGTATTAAATTTCGAACTCCAATGGTACTAGGTGACTTAAATCCCTATATATGAACATTAGAGGACTGATTTGGGTGAATTTGAACCAAAACAAATGAAGATAGCACCAAGAACTAATGTAGTTTTGCTTGAGGATAGGGCTGATCCAGAGTTGGAAAATTAGCCGAATTGTCTGAGCTACTGGTACTGATAGGAGATGAAGTAGAGTGTGTATTTGATATCTTTGGAAAGCCCTTTGAGTCTAGTTTCCAACCCCACTGATGGCACCTAATTCCGACTTTCTTGCAGTGAGATATAGCCGTTTTCCCAAAACTGCGCGAGAACGACTGTTTTACCCGTGAAGAACATTATGAGCTTGAATGAAACTTTTCTTTTGTCCAATTTTCATGCACTTGTTAAACTTGTTTTCTCATGAACTTTTATTGCATTTTGGGCCAAGTTTGCATGATGAATTGAATGGCTTTAACCACTCACTTGGTCTCTTAATGAGCCTACTTTTGAGTGGAAAATGAATCTAAAATGTTAACGATTTCACTCGTTGCCCTAAGATTGGGAAACGGAGGTGATCGTAATCGAGATACTTGACGTTTGATCACTACATTGCTTGACAGGTGAGTGTTTCACTACCTGCTACCTGATTATGTGAAATATCTGAATACTTGATTTACAACTGTTTGAGCCAAACCTTGTTTTGATAAAAATGGAGGCGAGCATGTACTTTATTGCACTCGACCTCCCTTACTTTTCACTAAGGCTCTGTATACTGCTATTATGAGATGTGATTTCCCTATATGTGACTGTACTTGAGTTATTTGGGTGATACCCCATCAACTACTGCTATTGTTTGGGTACCCAACCTCATAGGTGAGTCGGTTGTATCGAGCCAGTAAGGGTTTGGTCGGGATGGCCGATAAATCTTGGGGACTGTTTACTGAATACTGGAAACTGGTATACTCGAGTATTACCTAACTACTATTTATGGAGTGCGGACCCGGTAGGGGGTTTGACTGATGGACTGAAATTGGAGAAAGTGGTGTTCTACAGACTTTATATTCTATAAATGCAAATGTTGATGGAGAGTCAACGGACCCCGGTATGATCAAGCTCAAGGGAATTTTGGCTTTTAGAAGCCGCCCGTATCCTTGAATTGAACTGTGATTAAATTGTTATTGTACTATGCGGTATTTACTTTGTTATCTTATGCCCTTATTTGACTATGTGCTTACTTGTTTTACTTGGAATCTCACTGAGTTTTAGCTTATCCCACTCCCTTTGTTTTCCTTAACAAATCGGGGATGAACTACTGGTCGAGAGCTTTCTTAGCTTTATTTTGCTTTGAACTTGTAACCTTTTGTTTAAGAAGACTTTACTTTTGACTTTTGTAAGCTTGAATGCATAAGTTCGACTTATGTTATGTAAATTAAGTGTGGAGTGGTAAGTGTGACTTTTAACTGGACATTTTAAATTTGGAAAGTTGGCTTGACGATTGTATGCCATTAGGGTTTGTACGCTTTGATTTGAAGTTATTTCACCGGTTATCTTGAGTTACTAGTTCTTTGATCGATTGAGCCCCGGCGAGAGTTGGGCAGACAGTCCGCTGATACCCTAGAGTTTGTCCTAGGGAGAGGTGGGGCTGTCACAGGTGATATCAGAGTTTAGGATTGAATTAGTCTGGGCGAGTTAGAAATTTTTGACTTGAGGATTATATTTGATTATCTCCCTTAAGAGTACTTACGTTTATCTACACTTTGTGTATGATGGATGGACATAGTGGCCCTAGTGATAGTTTAGTTGGTGAGCAGCCCCGTGGAGTACTCCCGATGATTAAGTATCAGATCCGGCCAAGAGGGGCCACTGTACGTTGGAGTCCAGCCAATCATTTTCGGCGTTGCGTGTGACAGCCCCACCTCCCCCTAAGGCAAACCAAAGAGTTCGGCGGACCGCCTGCCCAGCTCTCGCCGGGACTCAGTCGATCACTTCCATCCTCGAGCAAAAACCAGATCCAGCCCATACGAAAAACATAGCAATGATCCAAAAACTTAAACAAACTTATATACATTACGATCTCAAAATGAAGTACAACCGTCGAATATACAAAGGTTCCAAATCCACCATACAACCAGCCCGTGCCAAGCACTAGGGCGAGAACCATTACAAGAAAAATCAAAAGCTAGACCAGCTAGTCTATACAGAGCTCTCGTCCTTGCTCGCCTTCCCCTGTTAAGGAAAACAAAACTAAAGGGATGAGCTAAAAGCTCAGTGAGGTTCCGAACAGGTAATTAAACAACAATGCCAATACATAAACCATCAATAATCAATAATTCAAGAAACATTTAGCATGGAAAACAATAAGAACACATACATTAAAAGGATACGGGCTCACAAGGAGCCAAATATTCCCGCGCTCGCTCGTTCTCCTGACATTTTCTCCTTCCTTCAATCTTTTAAAAATGCATTTTTTTTCTTTTGTAAATAAAACCCGCGCTCGTTTAATCATTCATTTCATTCACCCCCTTCCCAGCCATTGGCAGGGCTCCACCAGACTTCAAGGTAATACTCGAGTATACCAAAACGTTCACCCAAGTCACCTAATCGCCCGACCGAGTCCGCTTCTGGCTCGAGTCGATCGGTAACAAGGGGCAATGGCCAGTTCAGCCAAAAAGGCTTACATTCATGCGCAACTAGTATTTCAATCATTAAATCCTTGAAAATTGCACAGTTATTTAGGTCGAGTGTGATAAAGTACACACTCGCCTATAAAGCTCGTTTTGGAAATTGGAAATCATTAAAAGCACTTAACACGTTATCACTCAAGAATACAAGTTATGAAGTCAAGGAGCATTTAACAAACAAGGAACACTCACCTAACTATGCAAAATAACGTGCAAAATATCCTTCTGGATAGAATCCTTAATCACCGAGAAAACCTAAGATTCAACGTGAAAGAATATAGCACAGCCAATTAGGTGAAATCGAAGGAACCCAATAAAGAATGAGTAAAACGCATAAAAAAATGACTTTAAAGCGAAACGGGGCATTTGGACTGATGGTCGGAAATATCTAGGGTTTCATAAACCAAACGCAAAACTAAATTAAAAAGGGTTATAAAATTTTTCGGCAAAAAGCACTTGGACCAAAACTAGCCTTCAAGTAAAAATTTCGGCAGCAAATCCCTTGTGTTTACCTATTTTTCAGCCATTAATGGCTTCATTATTTCCTCAAATCAGTCCCAATATCTCACACAAAATAATCTCATTTCCAAAAGCCGTTCACTAGGCTTAAAGTCATTCAAGTACACAATTTAGCTAGGAAATGACCGGATATGAAAGTCAAGCCCTAAACTATTCAACTAAACACAATAAGACTCGATTACAAGTCATAAACCAATTCTACATACTACCAAAACAGGGTTCCCTAAGCATACACAAACAATAGAGGAAACCAGAAAAATCTTGAAATGATTTAGCTTTAACCCTGAAAAAAACAATTTTTGACCTCATTTTGCGGTAATGGCACCAAAGGTACTATGATTATCGGATGAAGGTGTAAGATACACTGTTTTGAAGCTAAAAGACAGGGCTACAACATTACAGAAGGTCACTCAACCCAGTTTTGAGTGTAACCAGGTCAAAAATGCAAGATACTACACCAAAACTGTAAAACAGATTCACAGAATGCATTCTAGCGGAAATATCATAAAGCAGGCTATCAAAGTCCAAATCCAGAAATTCCAAAACCAGCTGAAATCTAAGAAACAGGGCTAAATTTCATCAGAAGACCTCAACAACCAATTCGGAAGCAATTCCAGCCAAAACAACCAATTACAGGCGCAATTCTTACATTCGGGTAAAACCAGGACAGCAAGGGTAATTTCGACTTTTCTAATTCTACGCTACTCCGATTGACCTGAAATTTTGTAGGCACCTCTAAAATGTCATTCCATACAACTTTAATATTTTAATCCAAGGCCAATTCGGCCTCTAACTAGGAGCTATAAATTCGGGCAGAATGTTATTCACAAAAACCCTAACTTGTCAATTTTTCTTCCAAACAGAAATTGGTTGCAATTAACCACTTTTCCCACCTTCTAGAGTCATTATATACCATTTCCAATCATCATAGATAGCCACACAATCATGTTCATATTAAAACATAAAAATCCCCAAAAATAATAAAACTTCATCACTTCAACCACAAATCAAGAAATAATCCATAAACTTGCATCTCATACTACCACTAATCATGATTTAAGCATCAATTAAGGGAGGAGGGTGGTTCTTAACAACTCACCTTAGAAACAAGTGAGAGAGAGCAATAGGTCTTCTTAGCTTTCCAAATAACTCCACAAATCAACTCACTAACACTAATTGAAGAGGTTTTATGGAGAAATTGCAAGTTTAAATGGTTGGTTGGATGGATTTGAGCTAAATGGAAGCAAAACTTGAAGAGTTTCTTTCTTTCTTTTTGAAGAGAGAGAGCCGGCCACTTGAAGAGAAGAAAATGGGAATTTTTGGTTAATTTTGTGATTTATTTGGTCAATGGTGAGAAAAGGAATAGTAGTCTTACAAGTCACTCCAATCAAATGGTGACACTTGTCACCTTATTTATGACTTACCTAACTTTTGTCTCTCTTATACCAATCCACTTATCATCCTCTACTTATCTCTTAACACCCGATAAATTAATTTCAGTATCCAAAACTTAACCTAGTTGACCGAATTTTTCCGAACTTTTCGCACTAGTGGGTCCCACGTCCGGTATACGCTCTTAATTTCTCAAAAACTATCTGATACTAGAAAAATCATCCAAAAATTATATCTGCTCCTTAACAATATCTAGAATTTTTTTCTAATCACGAAAATGCAGAAAACAAGCCATGAAAATAATAAAACCTAGAAAATGGGAAAAATTACGGGTTCTCACACTCTCTCCCCCTTAAAAAAAATTTCGTTCTCGAAATTTTACCTTCAGATGGCTCAGGAGCTTGTTGGTTGTCTAAAGCATATACCCTTGCCGGTACTTTTGTTCGGTTCCCCCTTTCATTCGCTTGTTTTGATGTAGTGCCCTCGAGTCGCTGAGTACCACTTTCACGTGACTGTCTCCGTGGACAGTTACTAACTTGATGATCACTACTTCCGCACATCAAACACTTCCGCCCCTTCCGTCAACAATCGTTCTCAGTGTGATTGGCCTTTCCGCAATAGTCACAAGTCAAGTGGGAAGCCATCTTTTTGCTTTCTAGAGAAGTCTTCCCCTGTCCGGTTTGGCTTCCTTTGATAAATCTTTCATCTACCGCCCTCAATGTCCATGGCGGCCGGAATAACTGGTTCACTTTCTGTACTTTAGAGGGTGCTACTGATTCGCTAAGTTCCTCACTCACGCTACCCACTGCACCCCTTTTCCGTATTTGGGAAGCCTTCACCTGTGCCTTTGCATTCTCGATTCGTTGAGCCTTCTCAAGGGCCTCCGTAAATGTGTTCACTTGCGCCGCCGCCAACGCCTCCTGGATGTCCAAGTTCAATCCCTGTATGAACCGCCTTACTTTTCTCGGTTCCGTGGCTACTAATTCGGAAACGAACTTGGATAGTTTGGTAAATTTGGTTTCGTATTCAGCCACACTTGAGGCCCCCTGGCGTAGTCCAATAAATTCGTCCTCCCTCTTTTCTTGGACTAATGGTGGGAGGTACTTTTCATTAAATTCCCTTATGAAGTTCGCCCACGACCAAAGAGTCTGCTCTCTTTCCCACTTTGCTCTAATTACGTTCCACCATGATCGGGCCGGTCCTTCAAATTGAAACACTACAAAGTTCACTTGTTTCTGTTCAGTGTAGTTCAAAGCTGTGAATATAGTCACCATGGCCTCTAACCACTGTTCAGCGATGTCCGGATCAGGCCCTCCAGCGAATTTTGGAGGTGCAAACTTTTGAAACCTCTCAAGGGCCCGATCTTCTCCTATTTCAGGGTTTTGGGGTTGATGCACGGGCATTTGACCTTGTTGGTCCACCAACCGTGCTAGAATATTGGTCATTTGTTGAATGGCCGTCGCCACCTGGTCTCCGGCTTCAACCCTTGGTCCTGGTACAGGCTCCGCCGATGTTTCCCTTTCTGCCCTTGGTTCCTGGGCTCGCTTAACACCACGGCCACTACCACGTCCGCGACCACGTCTTCCCTCCATATATATGTTTTTTTCCCCTCTCTTTGTTTCCCCCCCCCAAAAAGGTAATTCAGTGAATAAATACAGTAAAGTGACAAAAGTAATCGAATTCTAGCACACCAATTACACCAAAGACATATACACATATACACACCATGTATCAAGATGGTAGACAATCAAATACACCAATAAATGTCAAATTAAACAAATAATCATATGCACAATACTCAAGCCAATGTCATGTCATAGCGGCATCAAAGCAAATCGAGAGTAAAGGCGATATCGTCCCATACCCAATTAAAATAACCCCGTCCAATCTCTCACGTCACTTACTATCCAAACTAGATATCTAATAACCTCTTATACTCATTCCAGCTGAACAAAGCCTATTCATGTTCCCAAAATACAATTCTCACATCCTGAACACCGCCTCAACTCTAGAGTACTCGGGCACAAGAATCCGAAATAAGACAATTCACATCTCGAGCTGGCCAGTCCCAAGAGTAAACCATCTGCATTCGAAATTCCTACCAGACGTACCTATCTATGATCCTCAGATATCAGGAGAGAGATTTACGGCCTATAACATTCATAATTCAGAGCTTAGGCTCAAACGAGCACTTAATCCTTCATACCTATTCACTGCTTAGTCCAGGCTCACTCCGCGCAGAGACCACGCGAAGCAGGCTCTGATACCAACTGTGACAGCCCCACCTCCCCCTAAGGCGAACCAAAGAGTTCGGCGGACCGCCTGCCCAGCTCTCGCCGGGACTCAGTCGATCACTTCCATCTTCGAGCAAAAACCAGATCCAGCCCATACGAAAAACATAGCAATGATCCAAAAACTTAAACAAACTTATATACATTACGATCTCAAAATGAAGTACAACCGTCGAACATACAAAGGTTCCAAATCCACCATACAACCAGCCCGTGCCAAGCACTAGGGCGAGAACCATTACAAGAAAAATCAAAAGCTAGACCAGCTAGTCTATACAGAGCTCTCGTCCTTGCTCGCCTTCCCCTGTTAAGGAAAACAAAACTAAAGGGATGAGCTAAAAGCTCAGTGAGGTTCCGAACAGGTAATTAAACAACAATGCCAATACATAAACCATCAATAATCAATAATTCAAGAAACATTTAGCATGGAAAACAATAAGAACACATACATTAAAAGGATACGGGCTCACAAGGAGCCAAATATTCCCGCGCTCGCTCGTTCTCCTGACATTTCCTCCTTCCTTCAATCTTTTAAAAATGCATTTTTTTTTCTTTTGTAAATAAAACCCGCGCTCGTTTAATCATTCATTTCATTCACCCCCTTCCCAGCCATTGGCCGGGCTCCACCAGACTTCAAGGTAATACTCAAGTATACCAAAACGTTCACCTAGGTCACCTAATCGCCCGACCGAGTCCGCTTCTGGCTCGAGTCGATCGGTAACAAGGGGCAATGGCCAGTTCAGCCAAAAAGCCTTACATTCATGCGCAACTAGTATTTCAATCATTAAATCCTTGAAAATTGCACAGTTATTTAGGTCGAGTGCGATAAAGTACACACTCGCCTATAAAGCTCGTTTTGGAAATTGGAAATCATTAAAAGCACTTAACACGTTATCACTCAAGAATACAAGTTATGAAGTCAAGGAGCATTTAACAAACAAGGAACACTCACCTAACTATGCAAAATAACGTGCAAAATATCCTTCTGGATAGAATCCTTAATCACCGAGAAAACCTAAGATTCAACGTGAAAGAATATAGCACAGCCAATTAGGTGAAATCGAAGGAACCCAATAAAGAATGAGTAAAACGCATAAAAAAATGACTTTAAAGCGAAACGGGGCATTTGGACTGATGGTCGGAAATATCTAGGGTTTCATAAACCAAACGCAAAACTAAATTAAAAAGGGTTATAAAATTTTTCGGCAAAAAGCACTTGGACCAAAACTAGCCTTCAAGTAAAAATTTCGGCAGCAAATCCCTTGTGTTTACCTATTTTCCAGCCATTAATGGCTTCATTATTTCCTCAAATCAGTCCCAATATCTCACACAAAATAATCTCATTTCCAAAAGCCGTTCACTAGGCTTAAAGTCATTCAAGTACACAATTTAGCTAGGAAATGACCGGATATGAAAGTCAAGCCCTAAACTATTCAACTAAACACAATAAGACTCGATTACAAGTCATAAACCAATTCTACATACTACCAAAACAGGGTTCCCTAAGCATACACAAACAATAGAGGAAACCAGAAAAATCCGGAAATGATTTAGCTTTAACCCTGAAAAAAATAGTTTTTGACCTCATTTTGCGGTAATGGCACCAAAGGTACTACGATTATCTGATGAAGGTGTAAGATACACCATTTTGAAGCTAAAAGATAGGGCTACAACATTACAGAAGGCCACTCAACCCAGTTTTGAGTGCAACCAGGTCAAAAATGCAAGATACTACACCAAAACCGTAAAACAGATTCACAGAACGCATTCTAGCGGAAACATCATAAAGCAGGCTATCCAAGTCCAAATCCATAAATTCCAAAACCAGCTGAAAGCTAAGAAACAGGGCTAAATTTCATCAGAAGACCTCAACAACCAATTCGGAAGCAATTCCAGCCAAAACAACCAATTACAGGCGCAATTCTTACATTCGGGTAAAACCAGGACAGCAAGGGTAATTTCGACTTTTCTCATTCTACGCTACTCCGATTGACCTGAAATTTTGTAGGCACCTCTAAAATGTCATTCCATACAACTTTAATATTTTAAGCCAAGGCCAATTCGGCCTCTAACTAGGAGCTATAAATTCGGGCAGAATGTTATTCACAAAAACCTTAACTTGTCAATTTTTTTTCAAACAGAAATTGGTTGCAATTAACCACTTTTCCCACCTTCTAGAGTCATTATATAACACTTCCAATCATCATAGATAGCCACACAATCATGTTCATATTAAAACATAAAAATCCCCAAAAATAATAAAACTTCATCACTTCAACCACAAATCAAGAAATAATCCATAAACTTGCATCTCATACTACCACTAATCATGATTTAAGCATCAATTAAGGGAGGAGGGTGGTTCTTAACAACTCACCTTAGAAACAAGAGAGAGAGAGCAATAGGTCTTCTTAGCTTTCCAAATAACTCCACAAATCAACTCACTAACACTAATTGAAGAGGTTTTATGGAGAAATTACAAGTTTAAATGGTTGGTTGGATGGATTTGAGCTAAATGGAAGCAAAACTTGAAGAGTTTCTTTCTTTCTTTTTGAAGAGAGTGAGCCGGCCACTTGAAGAGAAGAAAATGGGAATTTTTGGTTAATTTTGTGATTTATTTGGTCAATGGTGAGAAAAGGAATAGTAGTCTTACAAGTCACTCCAATCAAATGGTGACACTTGTCACCTTATTTATGACTTACCTAACTTTTGTCTCTCTTATACCAATCCACTTAACATCCTCTACTTATCTCTTAACACCCGATAAATTAATTCCAGTATCCAAAACTTAACCTAGTTGACCGAATTTTTCCGAACTTTTCGCACTAGTGGGTCCCACGTCCGGTATACGCTCTTAATTTCTCAAAAACTATCTGATACTAGAAAAATCATCCAAAAATTATATCTGCTCCTTAACAATATCTAGAATTTTTTTCTAATCACGAAAATGCAGAAAACAAGCCATGAAAATAATAAAACCTAGAAAATTGAAAAAATTACGGGTTCTCACATTGCGAGTGCCGCCATACTTATGCCTACCCTAATACCGTAGTTTTGGCCGTGGTAGAGGAGAGGGAGGCCTTAGCAAGAGACAATGCTAGACTTGAAACCGAAGTGAATCAACTGAAGAAAACTAATAAGATGTAAGCCGAGTGGATTAAGGAGCTCAAGTATGATATGGTCGAGGGCCAAGAGAGGATTGATGATCTTTGTGCGCAGCTTGGGGAAGCTCAGGAGCGCATGGTTACTAGAGCTATGAAGGTGAGGACTAGAGCCGAGTCGATCCTGATCGTTCGTGATGACCTACTGGAAGGAGTGAACGATGAGGCTTCCCACGTCGGAGGCGAGGCAGGAGCTGAACCTGCCCAAGATGAGGAGTCAGCTAGTCCCGCCGCGAACTAGGCCTTCACTATTAGGTTAGGATTGTGGATGATTTTGACCTTTGTACATAGAAAGGTTAGGGGATGTGGTGACTCGGTGGTTGTACAGCTTTCTTTTGACTACTTACACTAGATTTTTGCTTGATACGACTGTACAACTATATCCATACTTTTGAGACTCGTATTTGCTACTTCTAGCCTTGTTAGCTTGTAAATGACTGCTATGAGCCTTTGAATGCATAATACTTTGACTGTTGACTTTTGACTTTGACCCTGACTTTGACTTGACTTTATTTTCGATTGGTATTTTACTGCTTTGTGTTTTCCTTGTTTATCGTGATTTCTACTTCCTTTTTTCAGACTTTTGGCTCGAATAAGTATCTATTGGATGCCCAAAACTTGCTTACCTATTAGTTATAATATTTGAACTCTATCCCGGTGAGTGATAATGGAAGGTAGACGATTACGTGGTCGGGGCCGTGGGCGTGAACCCAGGCAGACCCAGGACCAAGAGGAGGATCAAGGGTCTGTAGTCAACCAGAACCAAGGACCCAGAAATGAAGGAGGGGACCAGGTTGCTACAGCTATCAATCGAATGATTGATTTACTGGCCCGTTTGGTTGACCAGCAAGGTCAAGTGCCTGGTAACTAGCAAAGGGACCCTGAGGTAGACGAAGATAGGGCTCTGGAACGATTTCAAAAGTTTGCTCCTCTAAAATTTCTTGGGAGACCCGATCCGGAAGTTGCCGAGAACTGGTTTGAGCGAATGGAAGATATATTCGTTGCATTACATTACACTGAAAAGAGACAAGTAACTTTTATCGTTTTCCAGTTAGAAGGTGCGGCCCGTTCCTGGTGGAACGTAGTAAGGGTAAAGTAGGACAAGGAGCAAACTCCACGTATTTGGTTAAATTTCACTAGGAAATTTAATGAGAAGTTCCTCCCACCCTTAATCCAGGAGAAAAGAAAGGACGAATTTATCAAACTGCGTCAAGGCACTTCAAGTGTGGCGGAATATGAAATCCAATTCACCCGACTCTCCAAGTTTGCCCCAGAACTGGTGGTCAATGACCAAAAGCGCATAAGGCAGTTTATACAAGGTTTGAATGTGGAAATTTAAAAGGACTTAGCCGCTGCTCAAATTGATACATTTAAAGATGCTCTTGACAAAGCTCAACGAGTGGAGCAGGCGCGACTTCAAGTTCGGACCTTTCAAACCAAGAAACGTGGTGCATCTAGTAGTGCTCCTGGGCGAGGTGATCAGAATGTACCACCTCCTAAATTTGGAAGAGATGCGGATGGAGTCCGAATTGCTGGGACACCGAGAGGAGGAGCTCCATCTAGAGGGGCTCAAAGTGGAAATGGACAAGGACAACATAGGACTATATCCTAAGGAGTTCCTACACCCATTCCTCGCGCAAGCTGTGGATATTATGGTAGGGCAAACCATACCAAGAACGCTTGTTGGTGAAAAGTGAAGAAGTGTCTCCGTTGCGGAAGTTTCGAACATTAGATCACCACTTGTCCTGTTAAGAACCGTGAAGGAAACGAGGATGCACAGCCAGAGAAGTCAAACCCTAAGCAACCAACTGTCAGTGGAACTAGACCCAAAACCTCTACTAGGGTTTTTGCTTTGGACCACTAGTGAGTTCCTGAGTCATCAGAAGTAGTTGAAAGTACGATCCCTGTATTCCACCGCTTGGCTAACCTTTTAATTGACCTTGGGGCAACCCATTCATTTGTGAATCCTATTTTTATGTGTAGTATTGATATTAGTCTTGTTAAGTTGCCCTATGACTTGAAAGTTAAAACACCTACTGGAGATCAAAACATAATTACCAATCTGGTTTATAAAAATTGCGAGATTTGGGTAGGAGAATGGAAGTTGGTGGGAGACTTGATCAGCTTAGACCTTAAGGGGTATGACGTGATTATAGGCATGGATTTGTTGGCCCGTTACAATGCCCAATTGAACTGTAAAACTAAAGTGGTGGAATTGTCGATACCCGGAGAGGCCACTCTAAGGTTAGATGTGAGAGGTTGGTTAGTCTCGTCTAAACTTGTTTCGGAAATTCGAGTTAGGAAGTTGTTGAGTAAAGAGGCGCAAGGTTACTTAGCCTTCTTAATTAATACCCCTGGAGATAAGATGAAACTGGAGGATGTGTTAGTAGTGAATGAATTTTCCGATGTCTTCCCCGACGAGTTGAAGTCGATGCCACCAGAGAGGGAAATAGAATTTAAGATCGATTTGGTGCTTGAAACCGCTCTTATTGCAAAAACACCATACCGAATGGCCCCTGCCGAACTTAAGGAATTGAAACTGCAGTTACAGGATCTGTTAGAGCGAGGGTTTATTCGAGAAAGTGAATCACCGTGAGGAGCGCCTGTGTTATTTGTTAAAAAGAAGGATGGTTGTTTGAGACTTTGTATAGATTATTGTGGCCTAAATGATGTCACGGTGAAAAATAAATATCTTTTGCCACACATTGATGAGTTGTTTGACCAGCTGCAAGGAGCAGTGATTTTCTCTAAGTTGGACTTGAGGCATGACTATTATCAGTTACGAATTAGGCAGGAGGATATACCTAAAATTGCTTTTAATTCCAGATATGAATATTTTGAGTTCGCCGCGATGCCTTTTGGTTTAACAAATGCTCCTACCGCATTTATGGATTTGATGCATCGAGTTTTTAAACCCTACTTGAATCAATTTGTCGTAGTATTTATTGACGATATTTTGGTATATTCTAAGACTCGAGAGGATCACGAACGGCATTTGAGGATAGTTTTGCAGACTTTAAGAGAGCATCAGTTATATGCCAAGTTTAGCAAGTGTGAGTTTTGGTTGGAACAATCTTCTTTTCTAGGGCACATAATATCTAAAGATGCCATTTCTATGGATCCAATAAAAGTAGAGGCCGTATCTGAGTAAAAACGACCGAAAACCCCAATTGAGGTCCGTAGTTTCCTAGGTTTAGCTGGGTATTACCGTCGGTTCATCAAAGATTTCTCCAAATTAGCCGGTCCTTTAACTGACCTGACCAAGAAGTATGGTCAATTTGTCTGGAATTCTAAGTGTGAAACTAGTTTTCGAAAATTAAAAAAACAGTTAACGTCGGCACCCGTTTTAACTTTACCAAATGGAAAAGACAGCTTCACTGTATATACTGACACCTCAAGAGAAGGATTGGGATGTGTTCTAATGCAAACTGGGAGTGTAATTGCCTATACCTCTAGGAAGTTAAAACCCCATGAGCAAAACTACCCGACTCATGACTTGGAATTGGCTGCTGTAGTTTTTGTACTAAAGAATTGGAGGCATTACTTATATGGGGTGACTTTTGAGATGTATACCGACCATAAGAGTTTGAAATACCTATTCTCTCAGAAGGAATTAAACTTGAGACACGTCGATGGGTGGAATTTCTTGAGGATTATGATTATACAATTTACTACTACCCGAACAAGGCCAACGTTATAGCAGATGCCTTAAGTCAGAAAGTTCAAGTAGCTGGATTAATGGTTAAGATGTGGAATTTGTTGGAAGAGGTGAGTGAATGGAACCCATGATTGGACCGACAGAAGGTGATTTTATGCAATATTACAGTGAGATCTGATTTGTTGAACCGAATTAAAGAATCTCAAAAGAATGATCAGATGGTGCAAAAGTGGAGAGAAAAAGTGCAAAAAGGGAGATACAAGACTTTAATGTGAGTTCCGAGGATATCTTGAAATTTCGTGATCGGATAGTGATACCGCAAGATGAAGTGATAAAAAGGAATATTTTGGAAGAGACACATCGATCTAAGTATACAGTACATCCTGTAAGTAGTAAAATGTACCAAGATTTGAGAAGACTGTATTGGTGGGATAAAATGAAGAAGGAAATTGTTCAGTTCGTCCAAAAGTGTTTAGTGTGCCAACAAGTGAAAGTTGAACATCAGAAGCCCTCAGGTCTTTTACAACCTCTTGAAATCCCTGAGTGGAAATGAGAACATATTACTATGGATTTCGTATCAGGGTTACCCCGTACTCAGAAAAGTCATGACGCTGTTTGGGTAATAGTAGACAGGTTGACCAAGTCTGCTCATTTCTTATCTATAAATATGAGATACTTTTTGGAAAAATTGGCCCAACTGTACATGGACAAGATAGTGAGATTGCACGGAATCCCCGTAAGTATTGTTTCTAATAGAGATTCGTGATTTGTGTCTCGTTTTTTGCAACAATTACAGGGAACTTTGGGGACCAAATTGAACTTTAGTACCACCTATCATCCCCAAACTGATGGACAATCGGAGAGAACCATTCAAACACTTGAAGACATGTTGAGGACCTGTATTTTGGATTTTGGTGGAAGTTGGGGACAATACATGGCGTTAGTTGAATTTGTCTACAATAATAGCTACCATTCTTCCATACAAATGGCACCATATGAAGCTCTCTATGGAAGGAAATGCCAATCACCAATATTATAGGATGAAGTAGGGGAAAGAAAGATTTTAAACCCAACTGCCATACTATGGATCGAGGACGCTTATGAAAAGGTAAAAGTGATACGTCAGAGGTTTCGGACAGCTCAAAGTCGACAAAAGAACTATGCCGATAATCGACGAAAGGATTTGGAGTTTGAAGTTGGAGATAAGATATTTCTAAAGGTTACACCACTTCGAAATCTCACGGCGGGAAAAGGAAAGAAACTTCAACCGAGAAACGTGGCATCATTCAAAATTCTCCAACGAGTTGGAAATGTAGCATATCGATTGGAGTTACCGGCAAGTCTATCCAAAGTTCATGATGTATTTCACGTGTCAATGTTGAAGAAGTATCATCCAAACCCCACCCATGTACTGAAACCAGAAGAAATTGATATTGACGAATCTCTAACTTATTAAGAAAGGCCGGTACGGATCTTAGATCGAAAGGTGAAGGAATTGAGAACTAAACAGATACCCTTAGTTAAAGTTTTGTGGAGGAATCATGAGATGGAGGAAGCTACTTG
Organism: Coffea arabica; assembly: GCF_036785885.1. NCBI lineage: Eukaryota > Viridiplantae > Streptophyta > Magnoliopsida > Gentianales > Rubiaceae > Coffea > Coffea arabica. Next base: position 36,552,327 of record NC_092313.1, read on the forward strand.
GGAAGTGAAAGAGGACATTCGCACCAAGTACCCTGAACTATTCAGTGATCAAGGTGAGAATTTCGAGGATGAAATTCTTTAAGGGGGAGAGAGGGTGAGAACCCTCACTTTAAACCATAATTTTCCTTAATTATATGCCTTATTCTAAGATCTAGACCACTTATTATAGGCCCTTGCACTATATTCCCCATGTGTTACAACAATTCCCATGCATTACATTTCATTTCCTTTTACTTGAAATAAAACATTTTCTTGAGTTGGTTTTAAATAATTCACCGCTTACATTTTACCAAGTGGCTTTTATTTGTGGTAGGACTTTATATGAGAGATTAGAGGTGTTAAATAGGCATTGGTACATTTGCAAGGGTTGAAACATCATTAGTCAAAGAATTAAGAGAAGTTTTGGACAAGAAGTGGGCTATGTGGCAAAATCTTAGCCAAGTATTTTGTTTGACCAAAGGTTAGAAGACAATTTAAACTAGACTTGGCCTTTTTTTTTCTTATTGTGGCCGGACACCTTGAAGCTTGGCAAGGAAGAGAGAGAACTCCATTTTCTTACTTTCTAACCCTAGTTGATCAAGAGCAAAACAACCAAAAGAGAAGGATCTTGAGTTAGTTGAGAAACTTTCCTCCAACCCTAGTGTTTGTTTTAAGCTTGAAGCTTTCATTTTGGTGGATTGTTTTGGTGGTTCAAACTTCTTACAAGAGAGGTATATAATCTTTAAATTATAGTTTTATGGTGTTATATCATGTACTTTAAGTTTTAAAGGCAAACTACAAGTTGTTTGGAAGAGATTTGAGGTTAATCTCTTGAATTAAACAAGTAGTAGTTGGATTAGTTAGTATGCATACCATGTGTTTGATGAAATGTTTAAACTTTGTTCATGGTTGTTCATGAAGTATTAACATGTTTTAGACCCCTTTTTGAGTTAGATTTAACACTTGATATGTTGTTAAGTGAGAATCATGAGAGGATGAAGGTTAGATAAATATGTGAACTTGGGGACTGTTTTCTTTTCCTTGGCTGACCGGTGTTGGAAGGAGGGGTTTTCCCTTGATTTTTGTGGTTTATTTGCACCTTAATCATGCCTAAGAATCTTGGCTAGACATTGGTTAAGCTCATGTGTGAGTTGGAATGAAATTTAAGCAAGTAAAGTGGTTGGTTGGACCACTAGTGGATTGTTTTGGTTTCTCTTGATGACTAGACTGCTATGGTCATTTTTAATCATGTTGATGTATTACATTTTGAACTCCAATGCTACTAGGTGACTTAAATCCTTATATATGAACATTAGAGGACTGATTTGGGTGAATTTGAACCAAAACAAATGAAGATAGCACCAAGAACTAATGTAGTTTTGCTTGAGGATAGGGCTGATCCAGAGTTGGAAAATCAGCTGAATTTTCTGAGCTACTGGTACTGATAGGAGACAAAGTAGAGTATATTTTGATACCGTTAAAAAGCCCTTTGAGTCTAATTTCCAATGCCACTGACAGCACCTAATTTTGACCTTCCTACAGTGAGATATAGCCATTTTCCCAAAACTGCGCGGGCGCGACTGTTTTACCCGTGAAGAACATTTTGAGCTTGAATGAAACTTCTCTTTTGCCCAACTTTCATGCACTTGTTAAACTTGTTTCCTCATGAACTTTTACTGCATTTTGGGCCTAGTTTGCATGATGAATTAAATGGATTTAACCACTCACTTGGTCTCTTAATGAGCCTACTTGTGAGTGGGAAATGAACCAAGAATGTTAACGATTTCACTCGTTGCCCAAGGATTGGGAAATGGAGGTAATCGTAACCGAGATACTTGATGTTTGATCACTAAATTGCTTGACAGGTGAGTGTTCCACTACCTGCTACCTGATTATGTGAAATATCTAAATACTTGATTTACGACTGTTTGAGCCAAACCTTGTTTTGATAAAAATGGAGGCGAACGTGTACTTTATCGCACTCGATCTCCCTCACTTTTCACTGAGGCTCTGTATACTTCTATTATGAGATGTGATTTCTCTATATATGACTATACTTGAGTTATTTGGGTGATACCCTATCAACTACTGCTACTGTTTGGGTACCCAACCTCATAGGTGAGTCGGTTGTATCGAGTCAGCAAGGGCTTGGTCGAGACGGCCGATAAACCTTGGGGACTGTATACTGAATACTGGAAACCGGTATACTCGAGTATTACCTAACTACTATTTATAGAGTGCGGGCTCGGTAGGGGGTTGACTGGTGGACGGAGATTGGAGAAAATGATGTTCTATGGACTTTATATTCTATAAATGCAAACGTTAACGGAGAGTCAACGGACCTCGGAATGATAAAGCTCAAGGGAATTTTGGCTTTTGGAACCCGCCCGTATCCTTGAATTGAACTGTGATTAAATTGTTATTGTACTATATGCGGTATTTATTTGGTTATCTTATACCCTTATTTGACTATGTGCCTACTTGTTTTACTTGGAACCTCACTGAGATTTAGCTCACCCCACTAATGGTTCTTAGCTTTATTTTACTTTGAACTTGTAACCTTTTGTTTAAGAAGACTTTATTTTGACTTTTGTAAGTTTGAATGCATAAGTTCGACTTATGTTATGTAAATTAAGTGTGGAGTGGTAAGTGTGACTTTTAGCTTGACATTTTAATTTTGGAAAGTTGGCTTGACGATTGTATGCCATTAGGGTTTGTACGTTTTGATTTGAAGTTATTCCACTGGTTATTTTGAGTTGCAAGTTCTTTGATCGACCGAGCCCCGGCGAGAGTTGGGCAGGCAATTCGCTGATATCCTAGGGTTCGCCCTAGGGAGAGGTGGGGCTGTCACATAGGATTGTTTAGTTTTAGATAGTTTATCCTTTCTTGTATGTTAGCTGCATGAAGATGAAGATGGAGATGAAGAAGGCAAGGAAAGAGCCCATGTGACAAGGGTTACTTTACCTTTTCAACTCTTTATCTTTTGTATTGGATTCTAAGTTTAGTTAATATACAAGTTTTGGATTTTATGTTTATTATGTGTCTTTAAAAGTTTATGCCTTAGGTTTGGTTAAACTTTCTATGATTGTTAGTGTTTATTATATTGCTATTTAATGCTATTATTTTGAGCAAGTTATTTAGCACTTTAACTCTTTAAATCATGATTAATTTGGTACCATTAATTGTGATTATCTAAGGTGTTGTTTCTTCAATGAAAATTGAGATTTAACACTAGTTCAAGAAATGCTAAACATAGAGAGTACACTCACGAGAGTAGAGGTGCACCTATATGGCTTTAGTGATTCATTTCATGTAATTTCATAGAAAAAATGAACTTGTAACTAATTTCATAACCACGAGAGTAGGTATGGATTAGTTATAAGTATAGTTGATTCACTACGAAGTAGGTTTCACATACATAAGAAAATTATGCCATAACTAGCCAAGATAGTAGTACTCAATGATCCAAAAAATAGCACTTGCATGAGTAATTTGGAATACCATAACCTAAGGAGCTTTCATTTGTTATTATCCTACATAAGTTTAGCGTAGTTTTATCTCTTTTAATTTATTGATCGTCTAAATAATAAAGAAGCTTTAGGAGTGCCGGTAATTGTCCAATTTTCCTCATGGGATCGACTCGACATATGCCCTAAATACTAGTTGACCTGTATACTTGCAATCAAAATGGGTATAAATTGGATTTAAATTTGTACTTATAAAAAACCCGTCAACCCTCATCCAGAATGGCCTCGGGTTGAGCTATCATAGCTTTTGCTGAGCCTCGTGCCTCTTGTGCACTCTGTGGCGTGCCTTGTGCATCTTGAAGAGTGGTTTGAGGAGTAGTTTGAGTGTTCAAAGGCTTATCTCTTGGTTGTTTCTCTTGACCAGGAATCTCTTCATGAGGTGGAGGTGGGAAAAGCAGATTCTTCATCTATACTCTATATAAAAGTGCCTTGAATGATTTACTGATAAGTGTTTCTTACTTTTTTGATCTGTCTAATATGCCCTTCTATTCAAATACAAAAACTAATAATATAATAATATGTTTTCTTTTTATCTTTTGTTTTATGATATTTCAAAACAACTCAAAGTCAACTAGAAATTATACCATCCAACTTGGACTCTATTACCGCTCTATAACAAGTTAAGCCCAAACAAAACAAAAATTGAGGAAACAATTTTCGAACACTTAAATTGTTGCAATTCAATAATTTAAAGGATACTTTCAATCCAAAGGACAGAAATGGTCATTACAATCCAAATATATGTGGCAGAGGTCTCAATTCAATCATCTATGGTTGGGAAATATACACAACATAAAATTTCTTCAGTCATCACACTCATGTGAATGGTTAGTAGAATGTGCCTTACCATACATTAAAACTCTACGATTTTTCAAATTTTTTATTCTTTGGTATATATAGTGTCCTAATATTTTGAAATAATGTGAATGTATGTCTTTGCATCTCAATTAACATTGCTGATACATGATCAATCCCAAATTTGAGAAAAACTCTTCAAATATTCATATTTAGACATATATTGCTTAAATGTACATGGGATGGATACTAAATTTGAAATTTCTGATCATGCATGCTAAATATAAGTTTTGAAATATCATAGAACAATTAATTTAGCCCTTATGATATTTAGCCTTTGCCTAATTTTCCCTCAAGACAATTTGTCTACATATTCATGTTCACAATTGACTACAATTTGAACTTTATTTAGTGATATTCTATTCAAATACAAACACTAATAATCTAATAATATGTTTCCTTTTTATCTTTTGTTTTATGATATTTTTAAACAACTCAAAGTCAACTAGAAATTGTTGAATGTGGATGGCATTAATTAACAATAATACCATCCAACTCGAACTCTATTACAACTCTATCACAAGTTAAGCCTGAACAAAATAAAGATTGAGGAAACAATCTTCAAAACCTAAATTGTTGCATTAAAATCTTGAATTCTCATATTACAATTGAACAATTAAGAGGATACATTCAATCCAAGGGAAGGAAACGGTCATTGCAATCCAAATACATGTGATAGGAGGCTTGAATTCAATCATTTATGGTTGGGATATATACACAACAGCAAAAGGATGGAAACGGTCATTGTTATTCAAATACATGCAGCAAGAGGCCTGAATTCAATCATTTATGGCTGGGACATATACACAAAAAAAATTCTTTAGTCATTGCACTTGTGTGAATGGTTAATAGTGTATGCCTTGCCTATATTAAAGCTCTACGACTTTTTAAATTTTTTATTCTCTGGTATATATTGTGTCCTATGTATTGTGTTATGCAATATTTGAAATAAAATGAATGTGTGTGCATTTGCATCTCAATTAACATTACTGATACATAAGCAATCTTAAATTTGAGAAAAATCCTTCAAATATTCATATTTATACAAAAATATATTGTTCAAATGTACACGGGATGGATACTAAATTTGAAATTTCTGGTCATGCATGTTAAACACAAGTTTTGAGTCCCTTTTCTTCCATTGTTGGGCAAAAAGGAAACATCTATTATGAAAGTTTAGTCATTTCTTTTCTAACACGGTCAATTAGCTTTGTCCAAATATTTTATCTATAAAAAATATGTTTTCAACATTGACGTTATAGACATTGTTTTCCATTCCAACAGGATTAGAATGCATCAGAATATGTAAAAGAGAAATTGAGAATTCAAATAGTGGACATTTGACTATTTTAAAGGCAAAATTTTTACACTATTGGTTTAGAATACAGTAACAATTTATATGGTATGTTATAATAAGAAAAAAAAGCTCTCTTTTTAATAACATTTTATTTTTTCTTTTTAATGCTTTGTTATATGTATTCAGATTATTGTTTTACGCAACATATAGGTTGATGAATATAAATGATCTTTTAACTCTTGTTTAGAAAGTTGTAGAACATTTGGCCAAATGGAGCACGCATTGTGACGTAATTGTGATTCAGGTAACTATGATTATATTACAAGCGTGACTACTTACATATAAAAAATTATAAAGCTCTTACTATAATATTTCCTATGGTTGATTTATTACAAATGAAATGAGAATGCATAGATTGAAATCTTTGAAAACCAAGTTTGCAAATTTGACTACTGAAGAACGACAGTTGCACAACAAAAAAAATTACAGAAACATGAAAGAAAAGGAAACTTACTCAAAAGCCGATGTAAATTGTTGAGGAACATGTGAAGCAAAATGAAACCCGTGTTATGCCAAACTTAATGAATCACAAAAAAAAACGAATATGTTGCAAATATCAACGACAAGAGAAAGTAAAAAATCAATTCAAGTCTTATTGTTGTGGAATCAAAGATTCCAAGATGAAACAAAAAATTTTTACTTAAAGCACAAATGGTTCCATGGTAGATTACAGGTAAAAATCTATTTTTGAGTATACCCGAATGCCAAATAGAAATAGTGGTGGTAATATTCGAGTATACCCAAACAAGAACAAGTATGGTCGATGAGATAACACTCCAATCGATTTAATCAAAATAGAGGTACTGAGATGGGATGAAAGGCACCTCCCACTTAGATTGAGTGTGGTACATGCTGTTGCTCAGCATTAATCGATTTAATTAGGAAAAAAGTACCAAGATGGGATGAGAAGCACTCCCACTTGGATTGAGTGTGGTACATGCTGCCGTTCACCACTTACAAGTCAAGCACAAGTACAAACACAAGCACATATCAGTCAAGTTCAAGCGAGTACAAGATCATTCAAGAAGGGAAGGACGAGTGCGATAAAGTACACTCTCGCCTCATCAAGTTCAAAATTCAACACATAACACATGGTATTATTCAAATCAAGATATCAAGAAACATGCATTTGAAACTCACCAATTTAAGTAAAATAACGTCCAAAGTTCACCCTCGAGTTATGTCCTTGATCACCAACAAACCCCTAAGGACAACCAAAACGAGGTATTATGGTTCAACCATTCAAAACTTAGGTGAGCCAAAGAAAATCCAAATAACTACTAGTGCAACAAGGCAAATATGGTTTTGGAGTAAAAAGAGAACATTTAGACCCAAGGGACATGAGTAACCAAGAATTTCCTCATTCCAATCATAAAACCAAGTTCAAAATGGTTTAACAACTCCAACTTAAGATTGGAAATGAAAGCAAGAACAACTTTAGAAAAATAGAATTTTCTCCAGTTTTGCGCGACACTGTTTGAAAAATTGTATCACAAGCTTCTTAAGTCCAAAATTTATAAACTTTATACCATTGAAAATAGACTCAAAGGCAACAATTTTTCAGAATACACATTTAAGATTCTATCCATGAATCAGTCAAATTCCAGTCTCAAGTTGTTGCTTCATTAGGTAGAAAAACAGAGCAGGTGTGAAAATTCAGGCAACTTTGAAAAATCATAGATATTCATAGAAATTGAGTAAATTTGTGAAATTTTCACGGTAGAATGCACTTTGAATCTAATTTTAAATGTGAGATCTCCGAATTTTAAGTTTTATGTTTTCATTTTTAATCCATTTATATGCATTTAAATTATTTTAAGCATTCAAGATATGATTCATTTTTGGGGCCTTATTTTCTTTACTTTATTTAACTTTAGTAAAAAAGAGTTTAAGAAAATGAGAGAATTAATTTTTGTTATGTCTAATAAACCCTAGAAAATTTAATTGTTTTGGGGTGAAGTTAGAACTTAAGTAAACTACAAGGATTGGAAGAAAATTGGGAAAAACTTGCTAGGTAGAAATTTGGCCAAGTGTCATCACACTACAACACCTTGACTTGGACAATTAGCTTCTTAAGTAAACTTTACCATTTAACAAAACACTAGCCCTTTTGTCTTGAGCTCTTGACTAAACCTCTTGAGAGGAAAAACTTCACATAAACCCTAAGTCTAGTTCTTGGAAAATTAGTGCAAGATTCAAGAGGAAGTTCAACTAGATTCTAACCAACCTTGGCTTGCTACTTGAGAGGTGATTCTCGGAGTTCTTGGTGCAACTTGCAAAACTTGAGGAGCTTGAGGTAAATCTTAAATCATGAATTTTAATGCTTTAAATTAGTAGGGTATGCATGTAATTAAGGTGCTTAGATAACGTAGATACTTGGGTTGTTGATGGTTTGGCTTGGGTTCTTGTTTTGAAACTTGGATCATGTGTTTATGTTTATGCCTTCTATGTGTTTGATGTATGGTTAGATGTATTAGGTGATCATTTCTTTAGGTTTTCTTGGTTGTGTTAGCATGAGAATCATGGTTAAAGTAAGCTTAGTTAACTTGGTGCACATGAAGTAAAAATTGAACATCCACAAGTTGGAATTTATGCTTGGGCTGGCCAAATTTTTAGATTCAATTTTGTGAGGATTTTTGTGTTGTTTTGGTGAGATTTATACTCAAGGAACTTGGTTTAACCTTACCATAGAAGTGGATGTTATGTATGTGTGTTTAAGTAGTAGTTTTGTTGGAGTAAAGTTAAGAAAATAAGAGGAAGTGTTGTTGGAAATTTTCGCGCAGGAGACTCTAAGCAGTCTTGGTAAATCTATTATATCTTAGTGTAGAAAAATTCAACTTGAGTTATGCTTATTGCGTTTGAAACTATATTCAGAGTGCATTCTACCGTGAAAATTCAGAATTTTTCTCAATTGCTATGAATATCTATGATTTTCCAAAATTGAATGAATTTTCACACCTGTTCTGTCTTTCTACTGGATGAAGTAGCAATTTGAAATTGGAATTTGACCAATTTGTGGACAGAATCTTACAAATGTGTCTTCTGGGAAATTGTAACCCTTTGAGTCTATTTTTCAATGGTATAAAGGTTATAAATTTTGGATTTAAGAAGCTTGCGATACGGTTTTTCAAACAATATCGCGCAAAACTGGAGAAAATTCTGTTTCCAAATGTATGCATGCTGATCGATTTTCTTGAGTTTATTTCTCTTCACTTTTTGGTTTGTTTTGATGAAAGTTTGGCTCATTCTTGTGCTATAAACTTAGTAGAACTCTTGTGGACTGATTTGTAGTGAAAACCATGCATTTAACTTGAAGAAAACTTGAGTTTTGATTGGCTTTTGAGTTGAATTTCCTGATTTCTGAGTATGGAACAGGGCTGCTGTTTTGGCCTTGTTTCACCTTCGATTCATGATAGTTTGGACTTGAATCGCTTGTACTATTTGCCAACACATAATACTAGAGTTGTACGTTGATTTGGTCATAAACCGATTACTCAAAGGGAGCGAAAATTAGCTATTTTTCACTGCCATAAAACTGGAAAATTTCCAATATTTGTACCCTTTTCATGTATTTATTGTTGTTCTTAGTTTTTGATCCGAAAAACATTCTTTTCACGCTAACTTTGCTTGAATCATAAACCTAACGTGTATTGGTGACTTCCTTGAACTTGCACCTTCACGTAGGTTATAAAACTTATATCCTTTTGAAATCTCCTTTGGGTCATTTGTCGCTTCGAAGTCGAGTCACTCTAGTAGCTCTCTCGATCATTCCTTCTTTTGTTTAGTTGCTCTAGTTGGAATGTTAAAGTTTCGTACTTGGTTGAATATAGGTTTTGGTGTGGAAAACGAGAACCTTGGTGGGACCATTTGATTTGCTCTGCTTTTTCGGTGAGTGTTCCAATGCATGTTGTTTGATTATATACGACTTAAGAAAATGTTATTATTTGCTTAAGTGCTCTCCTTTGAATGACATGCAAATAAGTGAATGACTGTTGTAATTTTCTTGTCTTGTTAATTTGCTAAGAGCGCATGTCTACATTATATGAATGAGTGATAAATGTGCAAAAATGTAGACCGATGTGTACTTTATGGCATCGGTTGAACTGAGTTTAACCCTATGCTGGCACCCTATCTGAGACCTGCCTTTTGCAAGGTCGGATCAGCTAGACAACTTTGGGTTTATAACTTACCAATGTTAAGTGCAAAGCTCAAAACTCTTTGCCAAAAGACCTTGAGTACAATGTTTAATGTTTAATGTTAAATGAGGGGATTGTTGATTTTTCGCAGGACATAAGGTGAATGTTAAATGAGGGGATTGTTGATCTTTTGGAGGACATAAGGTAGGAGTTCGGATATTATAAGGTAGTAAAATGTAGGGAATTGTTTATTGGCAGTTATAAGGTGAATGTTGCTCCATGTGAGCCCTGTATTCTTTTAAAGTTTAAAGTATTGTTCATCCTTGTATTTACTTGAACGAATGATTGAATGCACGCATGAATGTTATTGTTTATCAAGTATTTTATATTGAAGGATTCCTATTACAATTAATCGCTCCACTACTAGTTTTTAAAGTTGAGCATCGATTTACTTGAACCTACATTACTTGGAAAAACGTGTTTACATGTTAAATTGTGTTATTCTCTTATTTTGCCTTTTTACCTAGAATGCTCACTGGGCATAAGTTCATCTCGCGTTTTGTTTTCCTTAACAGAATTCAGATCCAAGAGTGCTCAAGAATACTGTTAGAATATTTGAGAGACTTTAAGTTTTATTTTAGTAGAAATGACTGTAGTGTATATATTTTTAGGTTGTAATTAAGATAGGCGTTGAATGATGAATATTTTGTACGCGAACCTATGTAATAGCTTTTGGAGGTGTGTAAATGTTATTTTGAGGTGTAATGTATTATTTTGGTTAGTTTAGAAATTTCAAGTAATTCTTGTTATGAATGGTAGTGAGTCCTGGCGAGAGATGGGCAGGCGGTCTGCTGACCCCTCTGGTTCGCCTTTGGGGAAAGTGGGGCTGTCACATTAAACACAACAAGTGGAATTCAATTTGTATTTTTCTACACCAAGATATAACAGATTTTTCAAGATTGTTCAGAGTCACCTGCGGAAAAAATTTTTAGCAACACTTAACTCAATCTTCCCACTTAAACTCATGATTTTTAGTCAAATTTCAGTACACCCTTGTAATTTAAAGTAATATAAAGTATCTTGAGCAAAAATCAAGCTTAAAATCATCTAGAAAATGTAAAATTCAAATCTGAAATTCCAGCTCTTAGGTTTGGCCATCAAACAGAAAATTTTCCCCAAATTTTTCCAACATTTTTCCAACTAATTGTCCCAAAATCAGCCCATACTATCTAGTAATTCCATAGGATTTCATCACCAACATAACAATAAACACTTATGAAACCAAAATTACAACAAGATAACCACCAAAATTATACCATAAGCATATGTATAATCAAACCCTAACTCAAGTACGAAGTATAAACATCATCAATTTGAAAACTACCAAGATTCACCACCAAATCATGTCTTTATCCAACAATCAACCTTGTTTTTCAACATAAAACAAAGAAACAAGGTTAATCTAGCCTTTGTCCTCTTTTGCTTCCAACCAAAATGAACTTCCAACCACCAAATTTTCTCCCTTTTTCAAGCTCTAGCAAAGGTAGATGAAATTCCCAAACTATCTTCTTCCTTTTCCCACAAAATACAAGTAAGATTCAAGCTATTTTGGATGAAGTTTTTTCTCCCTTTTCCTCCTCAAGCTTACGGCCCTCTCTCTCTTTCTTTGTCTTGTGTTTGTTTGTTATTTCTTAAGGCAAGAAATGGAAGATAAACGGTAAGAAAACTTTGGTCAAAAGTCAAAGAAAGAGACTTGACTCTTATGGTGACACATGTCACCTTCTAGAGAATTCTTATTACACTAAACCCCCTCATTTTCTTCAAAGTTCCTTTCACACTCCACTAAAAAGGAAAAATTGTATTTTACCCTACACACAAATTTTCACATGTAAATTTAATAAAAGCCTTAAAACAAAATCATTATCAAATCAATAAATAAACAAATAGATGACTAAATAAATAAATACCATGTGTTTAGACTAAGTAATTGACAAATTTTTTTCTAGGTCCTAACATCCTCTCCCCTTTAAAAGAATTTCGTTCTCGAAATTCTCACCCTTTGCTCACAAAATAAACTCAAGTCTCTTTTCTACAAGGTTTTCTCTGACTTATCCAACTTAAACACGTATCACCCTTTCTCATCAAAATTCCTCCCTCACTAATCACAAATGAAGAATCCTCACTTAAATCTGAGGCTTAGTTGTAGCAATGGACTCATGGATAGAAGTTTAACGCCAACCGAATATAGACATTTCATTTACTAATACAAACATCAAGCGTCAAGTTTAAAGTTTATAACTGGAATCTAAGTTACTACGTAAAACTTTCGCTACTTATAGTCCAACAAATATAACTCTTCCAGATAAAACATCATGAAGGGCTAACTTCGACTGAAATAGCAGATTTTCCAAAGTTTAAGTCATTTATTTCAGGCAGTCTCTCACTTGACGTCCAAAGTTGCTGCATCTACAAGGTACCAATTTTCAACTCACACCTTCCAGTATGAAGTTTTGTCATAAATTTTACACTTAGCAGTTACAAATCTCTTCTAAATGTATCTCTTCTTTCTTTGTATCGTGGGAATTTCCTTCACCACTTTTAATTTGGTTGCTAGGAATGTTTGGGAGAGACAACTTGAGTAGGTGAATGCACCAGTAATTTTATTTCGTACCTTATTTCACAATTCCTCTTGTTTCCTCTCGTATTTTCCTCGCCTTTTCACGCTCTTGTTCAATAACTCACCTTTGTTTCCATCGTCCTTCCCAGTGGTCAACTAATTTCTTGTAGAACTCTACCTCCTTCTGACAAACCTCTCTTTCCTCATGTATATTTTCCAAATTATTCATATCACCACTTCACTTTAACTCAAATGAAAACTTGCTTGACAGACCAAAAGATTGATAGGAATGGCTAATCACAAGTTAAAACTCTAACCATATATTTCTTAAGGTCTTTACTTCCAAACTAGCCATTAACTAGTCTAAACTAAGATAAATGAAAAGCGAAACACAAGGAGGAAAATACCTCAAGATACTATGCCACTTACTCTCATTCTGGGGTCTTATACACATAATGAAGCACTAAATCGTACTCCTTAGATCACAAGTTCTACACCTTAACTCACTCTCATTTATACACTCACTTACAAACTTGCTCAAGAAGAAATCATGACCTCTTGTCCCTACTAGTACCTTTTACTATCCTTCTTCAAGGCAATCATCCTAATTCTGCCAAAAGTTACATACAAGCGTAGAACCCGCATCCTTGTTCCTAAAATCTTCATACATAATTCATAACTTATAGAGAAATAGGAATCAAAACCAAGTTCCTATATGGCATCGCCAAAAGGTAGGAAATAGACAAGGGTAGTCAAACAAGAGTTAAAATGAACTCATAAGAAATACATAAGTAACTATAATCAGATCACAGCAAAATTAAGGAAACACAAGACAAGGGTAGGCATGTATAGGAGAAATGAAACAGGCCTACAATACTAATACCTTAAATATTCACGATGACTGCGAGCTGGCCATCATCTTTAGAAACCCTATCTAGACATGTACAAGATTAGTCCATGACGGCACCCATTGATCCACTTTCCTTGATCGGCTCAATGTCAAGTCTAAGACTAGAATCCCCCACGTCTTCACCTTTGCCATAACAATTTAGCTCAAAGGCGGTCATGATGTTGACTTTTATCCAAATGCCCTCAACTCTTGAATACTCGGGTATAAAAATCCAAAAATAAGGTCATTCACAACTTGATCTGGCCAATCCTAAGAGTAAATCACCTACATTTGAGATTCCTATCAGACGTACATATCTATCTTCCCCAAGTATCATGATAAAAGTTTTACACCTATAGCTTTCATGATTTACAGCTTACGCTCAAGAAGAGCACTTAGTTCTTTACACTCATTCACGCAATCGGGACCATAACACCACTCAACCCAAACTCACCCTGCGCAGAGACCAAGCGAGGCGACTCTGATACCACCTGTGATAGCCCCACCTTGCCCTAAGGCGTACCTAAGAGTTTAGTGGACCGCCTGCCTAACTCTCGTCAGGACTCACTCATGAATCTCAGAGAATAATAACAATTTCAAAACTCCAATAGTATTAACCTCAAAGTAAGTATCAAAACTTCATGGTTAAACATTACAGACCATCCAATATCCCGAGTTATCCCTACTTTTACATGCAATCAAACGGATAAAATCTAAGTCGTCTAATCAAATCACCTAGTACAACTAGGATGACAAGTTACTTAAAGTTGGACGCCAACTCTCGAATTGTCTATTTCCCAACTTCCACGTTATCAACGTCTGTTAAGGAAAATAAACTAAAAGGAATGAGTTAACCCTCAGTAAGGCAAAGAAAACAAGCAAGCAAGTAAAACAAGTAGCATAATTCAACTCAAATGGCACATGCACCGAATAAAAACAATAGTTCCACGTAAAGCCACAAAAGAACTAAAACACGTTCATTAAAAGGATATAGGAGCTCTCAAGAGCTAATCTACAAGTTTGCCATTTCACGATCTTGGATATCATTTTCTTTTGTTGACACTCCGTCAACTACGCAAATAACAAGTCCGTAGAATTCACTTGATACGAATCCCCATCCACCGTTTCACCCTCTACCAGGCCCGAACGCCAAGTAGAAATAGTGGTGGTAATACTCGAGTATACCCAAGTAAGAACAAGTATGGTCGACGAGATAATACTCCAATCGATTTAAGCAAGATAAAGGTACTAAGAAGGGATGAGAGGCACCTCCCACTTGGATTGAGTGTGGTACATGCTGTCGCTCAGCACTAGGGTCGACGAGATAACTCTCCAATCGACTGAATCAAGATAAAACTACTGAGACGGGATGAGAGGCACCTCCCACTCGGATTGAGTGTGGTACATGCTGCCGTTCAGCGCTTGCAAGTTAAGTACAAGCACAAACACAAGTACAGGTCAATCAAGTTCAAGCAAGTACAAGATCATTCAAGAAGGGGAGGACGAGTGCGATAAAATACACTCTCACCTCATCAAGTTCAGAATTCAACACATAACACGTGGTATCATTCAAATCAAGATATTAAGAAACATGCACTTGACACTCACTAGTTTAAGCAAAATAACTTCCAAAGTTCACCCCCGGGTTATGTCCTTGATCATCAACAAATCCTAAGGACAACCAAAATAAAATAGTATGGTCCAACCATTCAAAACTTAGGTTAACCAAAGAAAATCCAAATAACTACTAGTGCAACGAGACAAATATGGTTTTGGAGTGAAAAGAGAAAATTTAGACCCAAGGGACATGAGTAACCAAGAATTTCCTCATTCCAATCATAAAACCAAAATCAAAATGATTTAACAACTCCAACTTAAGGTTGGAAATGGAAGCAAGAACAACTTTAGAAAAACAGAATTTTCTCCAGTTTTGCGTGATACTGTTTGAAATATCGTATCGCAAGTTTCTTAAGTCAAAAATTTATAAACTTTATACCATTGGAAAATAGACTCAAAGGGCTACAATTTTCCAGAATACACATTTGTCAGATTCTATCCATAAATCAGTCAAATTCCAGTCTCAAGTTGTTGCTTCATTAGGTAGAAAAATAAAGCAAGTGTGAAAATTCGGTCAACTTTGGAAAATCGTAGATATTCATAGAAATTGAGAAAAATTGTGAAATTTTCACGGTAGAATGTACTGTGAATCTAGTTTCAAACTTAACAAGCGGAACTGAATTTGGATTTTTCTACACCAAAGTATAACAGATTTTCCAAGATTACTCAGAGTCACCTGTGGGAAAAATTTTCAGCAACACTTGACTCAATCTTCCCACTTAAGCTCATGATTTTTAGTCAAATTTCAGCACACCCTTGTATCTTAAAGTAATATAGAGTATCTTGAGCAAAATTCAAGCTTAAAATCATCATGAAGATGTAAAATTCAAAGTTGAAATTACAGCTCTTAGGTTCGGCCATCAAACAAAAATTTTTTCCCAAATTTTTGCAACATTTTCCAAATAATTGTCCCAAAATCAGCCCATACCATCTAGTAATTCCATAGGGTTTCATCACCAACACAACAATAAACACTTATGAAGTCAAAATTACAACAAGATAGCCACCAAAATTATACCATAAGCATTTGTATAATCAAACCCTAACTCAAGTATGAAGTATAAACATCATCAACTTGAAAACTATCAAGATTTACCACCAAATCATGTCTTTATTCAACAATCAACCTTATTTTTCAACATAAAACAAAGAAAGAAGGTTAATCTAGCCTTTTACCTCTTTCACTTCCAATCGAGATGAATTTCCAACCATCAAATCTTCTCCCTTTTTCAAGTTCTACCAAAGGTAGATGGAATCCCCAAGCTATTTTCTTCCTTTTCCCACAAAATACAAGCAAGATTTAAGTTATTTTGGATGAAGTTTCTTCTCCCTTTTCCTCCTCAAGCTCACGGCCCTCTCTCTCTTTCTTTCTCTTATGTTTGTTTATTTTTTCTTAAGGCAAGAAATGGAAGATAAATGGTAAGAAAGCTTTGGTCAAAGTCAAAGAAAGAGGTTTGGCTCTTATGGTGACACATGTCACCTTCTAGAGAATTCTTATTGCACTAAACCCTCTCATTTTCTTCAAAAGTTCCTTTCACACCCTACTAAAAAGGAAAAATTACATTTTATCCCACACACAAATTTTCACATGTAAAATTTAATAAAAGCCTTAAAACAAAATCATTATCAAATCAATAAATAAACAAATAGATGACTAAATAAATAAAGTACCATATATTTAGACCAAATAATTGACAAATTTTTTTTTCTAGGTCCTCACAGTAGATCTAGTCATTCACCATGAAAAAATGGAAGGCTAGTCTAGTCTAGGCCATAACATCATGAAAGTAAGTTTTGATAAATATGAAAATAAATCCCTAGTTAAACAAGAGTAGTAACAAGAGGTAAATCTATTTACTTGTAGTTTTAATGCCATAAGTGGACTCTACATCCCTAAACTCAAGTATTTAGTGACATTTCTCCATTGTTATTGAGTTAAGTTTGTTATTTAGTAGGTATAGTGATTTCTATTGCTTTTATTGATAATTAGTCTAAATAATAGAGTAAGTAAGGACCTAGTACTTGCAATATTCACTCCTTGTGGGATCGACCCGATATATGCCATAAACTACTATTTGACCTGTATACTTGCAATCAAATGGGTGTATTTTGGATTTAACTTACACTTGTATCAAACATCCGTCAGTAATTCCTATGCCATTTTGAACTTAAGACAAAGACATGCAATTCTTATGCACACATCAAAATCCAGTTCAAGCATTTAGCTAGTCAAAAAGCTGAAATACAATTGGAAAAATTTGCTATCAAAAGTTGAAATAGGAGATTGACCGGTCAAGGGTACTTTGGTCAATTAACATCCTACAGATATTTAATTAGATGATTTTTGATACATTGGAAAGATAACTTAAAGGGTTAGAACTTTTATGTTTTATGCAAGAGCTAGTTTAGCTTACATCATCAAAAATTTTGCTGTTGAAATTGATGCAAAAAAGAGCAATATTAAAGATTGAGCAAAAAGGGCCAAACTTGCAAAGGGAGGAGAACCGCGAGCTGAACCGCAAGGCTACCTCGTAGATCTAGGGTTGCAGATCCCTGATTTCAGCTTTTAACTTGCTTTACAACTTGTATTTTGTTCACACAATCTTTTTGATTTATTTTCATGATTAAATTTTGGTGGAAACTGTCCAAGAAAATGACAAAAGATGCTT
Organism: Coffea arabica; assembly: GCF_036785885.1. Classification (NCBI taxonomy): domain Eukaryota; kingdom Viridiplantae; phylum Streptophyta; class Magnoliopsida; order Gentianales; family Rubiaceae; genus Coffea; species Coffea arabica. Next base: position 36,569,973 of record NC_092313.1, read on the forward strand.
TAGAACTCAAAGAAAACAAATTTATAGGTTCAAGAAAAATCTTTATAATGATTACATTTTGTTTTTTGCATATAAATTAGTCTACAAGTAGAAGAACTCTTCACAAGACTAAGTGTGGAGAGGTAGAGTAGAGAATGGAAAAGAGGAAAATTCAATAGATTAGCTTATTATAGTTTTAGTAGTAGTTGTTAGTCTAGCTTATTGAGAGGGTTTAAAAGAGAAGTCTTGCACTTTGCTTATTTGAGAGATTAACTTGTAAGGGATTTTAAGGATTCAACTTCAAGAAATTGAATAAGAATTCTTCTTCCTATACTCTTTTTCTCTTGTAGTTATTTTCAGTGTTTAGTTGCAAAGTATTATTCATACTTGGATATGCTTAACATGATGTTTAGCTAAGGTTTCATATCCTACGGAAAAGATGAACTTGTTGTTGTTTAGATATGAAATAGTTAGGAATGATTATGCTATTTCATGATTTTGTTATATCTAAGAACTTGTACTTGCTATTTATGGTTGTTTGGCCACCAACTATGAATTATTTGATGATTGTATGAGAAATAAAATTTGTCTACATATGGATCTTAGTTCTTAGATCCTAACCATATTCTCACGAAAGTAGTGAATAATGGTTGATTGGATTCATGTGATAACTTCATTAAGCTTATTTAACTTATTTCTTTCCTTTTCTTCATAAAAATAGGTGAAGTATGATTCAAAGAGTTAAAGAAATTGGTGAAAGCAATTTCTATAGGAATTAGCCAAGGAGGTTTCACTTAAAAATGTTCATTGGTGAAAGCAATGGCATACATTTGGAAGTTATTCCTTGACAAATCAGGGAAATATAAGCATAATCACCTTAACTTACTTCTTACAACAAGAGATTCTAATCCCTAGGACCCTCTCACTTAATCTTAAAGCAATCCTAATCTAACATGTTCTTTACTTTTGTTTCTTTTCTTGCAACCTACCACCTACATGGTTGGTTCTACCACCTAATGGCCAATTTTATACTGATTGGCTATGCTATATCGCCAGTTGTACCTCCTAAACTAACTTCTTCCATGGCTGGTTTGACTGCCTAACTAACTTCTAACTTTTATGGACGGCTGTACCAGTTACCTATCTTTTTTTGTCATTACTTGCTTAAACTTTTATTGTCTAGATAATAGAGCAAGTGATTAAACTCAAGTGATTGCCATGTCTTAAGTCCCTATGGAATCGACACCTATTGTCTCATTACTCAATAAACGAATTGAGCACTTGCGGAAATAAGGTAATAAGGTTTTAAAATTTGTAGTGAAATAAGAAGGCCCTAACAGAAAACTTTATGAATGTGCTGATTTTGGTGAAAGATGAGATTGCATTGATGAATTTTTTACTCCTAAAACGATCGTTGTTCGCCTCACCTTGAGTAGTGTCGCGCCCCATTTTTAAATGAAAAATAAAATTATGGGTTTCATAAATTGATTTTTTATTTAATTTTGATGGAAAATGATTTTTTATTTTATTTTGGGTGAAAAATGAGTTTTTGATTTTTTTAAAAAATAAATAAAGAAAAATGGGTCTAAATGGGACTTAAAGTGCGATAATTTTGATCCAAAATAATAGTTTAAAAAGGATTTTATTGAAAAATAGGAGTTGCCACTTGGTATTGAATTAAGGTGTACCAAGTCACCTAAAATGAATTTTTAAAGAAAGAGTAGAGAAAAATCCTTTTTAAACGACTCCAAATCTATGAAAATCAAGAGAAAAGGGGTCGGGAGTCACATTTGAAGAAAAAGAAGGCAAGGATAAAATCCAAGGTACCCTTTCAACCTAACCAAGGCTAGTTGCATGATTTAGTCAAAAAAATTTCTTATTTTAACTTAAGAATTTATCACATTTGAATGTCACTATATAGATGTAAAACCTAAACCTAGTAGGATATCAGGGGGTCGGAATATCTCTTCAAAAGTTAATTGGTGCAAATTACATTAATTGTGATGCCCAAGAGTTACTCTTTGAAGAGGTCACGAATGTGCAAAAATATGAGACCCGAAGAAAAGAAAGAAACTAATAATAATATACAAATATATATGACCTAAGGGAGTGCATCATAATGGGTGTGGGGAACTAACATTCGTAACTTCAATTTTCCATTTAATAGAGGGAATATGAGCGTGCTAAGATTAGAGAGGCATACTCGTCCATATCCCATATTCGAGGGGTATTTCCTATCTAGTCAAGCAAATGACCTAACCTAATTCTAATTTTCTTAATGAAATGCAAATCTAATATCATATCTTACATACATAAGGGGTAAGGAAATATATATATATATATAGGAGAATATGAGATAAGGGATATACATATAAGGGGAGTTTGGGATAAGGGATATATACATATAGGGGAAATATGGGATAAATGATATACATATAGGGGGGAATGCCATGCAAAATGATAAAAAAACCCTAAAAGGTAGAAAATATGAATGAAAATGTAGTGATTGTTGTGCCAACATGATCTAGCGCGTAGATGGTTTCTAAGGGTCTAGCATTGAACTAACCTATGTCTATAAATTTTTACTAGCGTTGGACTAGTGAAAAATGAGAAAGGAGGGCCACAACTAGCATTGGACTAGTGTGATGACGACATGCATTTATTACAACTAAACTATTCATATAAATATAATAAAAGCAAGTAAACATATAATATCACATAAAACACATAACACAAAAGCATGATATCTAGATGCAAGGCTCTAAAAAAGCGAGTAACACGTAACACACAAGCATGCAAAACACACAAGGCAAATAAAGTAAATAAAGCCCTAACTATTACACTTGGGGCCCTAACTACAATCTAAAGGGGTAAAGAATTAAATGAAATAATAACCTAACTATTACAATTTGACATTTAATGCCTTCCAAATAATTACAAATTAAATTAAAATAAATATACAAAATCAAAACATTTAAAGTGACTAAATAAATAAATGAAATAAAAATATTCAAAAGGCATACAATTACACACATAAGAGTCACATAGAGGCTCATAGGGTCAACTAAAATCAAAATAAAGAGTAGAGTATATCTCCCTTGAATTGGTAACCTAATGAAATGAGGTTTCCCTTATTTACCCTCCAAAACAATAAAAAGGTCAAGGCATCACTTTAGTTAACAAATAATCACAATAAATGGAAATAAACACGAAATTGAATCAATCAAATCATTCCAATGAAAGTAAACAACCCATATTCAACAAATTAAGACAAACAAGGACTCAATTGAAAGAATTAAGGAAGTTTGAGGGATCAAATCATTATTATGACAAATATTAAGGGTCTAAATAAAAATAAAATAAAGTCTACCAGAATCAAATGCTAAAATTCACAACAAAAACAAAGCCTCTCATCAAACCCCAAAACAAAATATTACCCAAATACTCCCTCCGTCCCATTAAAACTGTCAAACTTTCCTTTTTGGTCTGTCCTAAAATTATGTCATTTTACCAAATTTGGCTAATAATTTTGTAACTTATTCCAATTTTTACCCCTCATGCACTTGCGTAAAATAGGGAAATTATTTTGTATAGAAGGAGTAGAGAGTTCCTGACTGGAAATCCTAAGGACGAAGTAGTTTCTAGGCCTTAGGGTTTGCCTTGCCGTCTTCTGTAAGCCGTCAGGGCTGCTATGGCAGCCCCTCCGCCGCGGATAGGAGGGACGACCGAACCCTCCAAGTCTTTCACTGACATCCTCCGCCTCCATCCCAAGCCCGCGCCGCCTGCTCAGCTATTTCGAGCCCCTGCTACAGATCAGCCTTCCATTGTACGAGAGCCCTCTGTGTACAAAGGCAGGCCTGCCCTTTTTTTCACAGACGAAGACGTCGCAACCCTATCTGTTCCCTTCAAGTTTGCACTCGTTGGAAAATTCTCTAAAGGTAGACCAAGCATGAAGTCCCTGCGGAAGGAGTTTGGCACGGTTGGTTTCAAGGATGAGTTCACCATTGGTTTTCTAGACCCACGCTACATCCTGATACGGTTTGACCAAGAGGAGGTCTACCTCCGTTGTTGGCTGCGTGGGGTGTGGAACTTCCAGGGGTTCCCCATGCGCACATTCAAGTGGACACCCTCTTTCTCAGTTGACTAGGAATCGCCATTAGCCCCAGTATGGATCTCCTTCCAAAGGTCCTCTTTTCTCCATTGGCAGACTCATTGGAGAACCACTCAAGCTCGATGCCTCCACAGCATCGTTATCCAGACCTGGTGTGGTGCATTGCTGCATTGAAGTGAACATCCTCAATGATCTCCCAGACAAGGTATGGATAGGGATGGGAAGCTCTGGCTTTTGGCAACAGATTCAGTATGAAGACCTTCTAGAATTCTACACTCACTGCCTCAAACTAGGCCATGCCGAGAAGAATTGCTGTCACCGTCCGGGGAATTCGGACAGCCAAAACCCACCCCTCATGATTGTGATGCGAAGGTCTGAGCAACAATGGATCCCCAAGGCAGACGTAGAGGGTGATCTGCCAAGTACGTCCGGACTCCCCACTCGTGATAAGGAACTAGACCAGCAAACCCACTGCCATCAGATACAGGTCTCAATGCAGGACGCCCAGCCAAGCAGACCGCATAGTCCAAAGTCCCATGGACAAGTGAACACAAGACGGCCACAAGTGAGTAACGAGGGACTTTCAATGACGCTGCTGCAGCAGGCTACTCCAGTCATCTCCGAATCCAACAACTTGGCAGTCCAAATACTGGACGACTAGCATGTGCTGCCTAAAAGCAAAAAGCCTGCTCCAAACTCCCTTTCCGACACAGAAGACGTGCCACGTGACAGACCCCAAGAACTAGTGCTGGAGGATTTTGTGACGCTGAAGCAGAAAATTGATCACCTTTTTCCCATCCTGAGCCTGGAAGCAGCGGCAAAACGAGGACGTAAGCGGCGGTTTTTAAACTTGCTGAAGACAGTTGTCACCAGACAATCGTCGAAGACGATCTCCACACACGCCTCTGCACTGCACCCCGATGATTAGCGCGCTTATCTGGAATATTCAGGGGGTTGCCGACCGTTCCACGGTGCGGCGCCTGAGGAAACTTCTACGCCATCACACTATCACTTTCTTGGTAATCTTGCAGCCGATGGTTGACCCATTTCAGCTGGACAATTTCAAAAATAGATTTGGCTTTCACCTTGCAATCTGCAACACTTCTAATTCAATTTGGGTGCTGTAGTGGGGCAAATCCACGCGTGACACGTGTCAGCTCGGCCAACGGCACGCGCCAGGTCGGTAATAGAGATCCCGCAGCCCCGGCGTATCAGCTTGGATTAAGGGAAGAGCAGCTCGGCCATGGCCGCCGCCTCTCCGTAGGATGGGCCTGGTGGGTCGCCGCCTTCGAACCTTCAGGGGTTATCGTATGAAACCCTAAGAGGACTCCGAACCCTAAGGGGACTCCTACTTCTACATGGAAACTACTACATGATCAAGCCTATAAATACGTCACTACTCGACAATTCAAGGTAGGCTATTCACAGTACCTTCTACTGTTGTCTCCCCGTAAGCCCTACTGACTTGACCGTCGGAGTTATTCTGGGGACTTGAGTCCCACCGGTATTCTCTTTTCACAGGAAAACCCGTGCAGCTCTTTCCTCTCATCGTAGCCAGGCCCCTCCAGCTCGGATCGTAGCAGCTCGGCTCGGACCGCGTTCTTGGCGGTCGCATCAATTGGCGCCGTCTGTGGGAAACACGTATAACTCTTCTTTCGCGAATCATGCCAAGGACTAGGTCTCAGAGGAACGCTGACGGATCAAAAGGGACCGAACGAAGTGGCCCCCAAAACCCCCATCGGGGTCCAACACCTGGAGAAGGAGGGACGGGGCCCTTACGAATCCCGCCTGAACAGCTGGTTCAGACGGTGGCGGAAAACCTGCCCACCTTCGAGGCAATCATGAACTACCTCAAAGGGTAGTCGGGAGGTCATCAGGACAAGGAACCTAAGGTCTAGGGAGTAGAGCTGTCAGAGTCCCGAACAGGGAGTCCCAAGCCCGGGGCCAAGCGGGCGCGTCGGGAACTCACGCGTGAGCAGGTCGAGGTCGTAGAACCCTCTCACAAGAACTCCAGAACTGAACACCCGGAGCCCGTCCGGAGGTTCTCAAGGGGAAAGCTCTCCCCCCTGAAAGAGCGACAACAGGTACAGGATGAGTTGGACCTACTGTTGGACCCTGAGGCTAACAGGTACATTGCTTCCCCCTTTGTGCTCGATATTGAGGACTACCCGCTGCCCGCAAAGTCCAAAATCCACACACGAAATCCTACGACGCAACTACGGATCCGGAGGACCACCTGTTCGCGTTCATGACGCAGATGCGCCTGCAAACGGCCGCGGATGCGGTCAGATGCAAGACCTTCCCAGTGTTCCTGGAAGGAAAGGCCCGGCAGTGGTTCCAGGGACTTCTCCCCAGGTCGATCCGGTCTTTTACCCAGCTCGCACGACTGTTCTCAGCACAGTTCGTTTCTTCGCGTGCCTTCTCTAAAAGCACTGCTCGCCTCATGACTATCCAGCAAAGGCCCGAGGAGTCACTACGCGAATACATGGTACGATTCAATAACGAATCCCTCCAGGTCCGCGACCGAGACGACAAGGTGGTCATGGCCGCCTTCATCAACGGGCTGCGAAAGTAGAAGTTATACACTGAGCTCGTAGAGAGACCTCCCAAGTCAGTTCGGGAGAAGCTGGACCGAGCTCGCGAGAAGGTCAACGCTGAGGAAGCCAATCGCTTGAAGAGCGCGCAGGAAAGGCAGAGGGACGACAAACGCAGGAGGAATGCCGACCAGGGGGACGTGCGGCGTGACCAGGGGAGGAAAAATACTTATGACCGCCTGCCTAGGAGTCGGAGCCTGGGGGCAGATAAGCCTTGGACCTCCCTCACAGCGCCCCGAGCTCGCGTCCTCGCAGTGATGGAGCAAGAAGGGCTCTCCCGGCCTCCCCGACCTTTGCCCGGGGACAAAAGCAGACGGGACCAGGGCTTATACTGTGCATATCACCGAGATGTGGGACACGATACGGAGGATTGTCATCACCTCAAGAAGGACATTGAGAAGTTGATCAAGCGAGGCCACCTCGGGCAGTTCATACGTGACGAACGAGTTGAACAACGGCGGGCGAGGCCCAAATTAGATCATCTGAGCTACCCCCGCAACCGACCTCAAGGGCCTCATGGCCGAACTCCCGAGCAGAAAGCTCAGAATCTGGCTGGGGTGATCAATACTATTGCAGGAGGACCGGTTGGAGGGGATAGTCATACAGCTCGGCGGCATAACCGCCCCCCTCCCAGCGCAGAAAGCTCGAGCAAACGGCTGAAAATGTACGAGGAGATTGTCTACGGGCCAGAAGATGCAGTGCCTCTGGCCTCCAACAACCACGAAACTATCGTAATAGAGGTCATCACTTGCAATTACAAGGTAAAGAAGGTATACATCGACAATGGCAGTGCCATCGATGTGCTGTACTACAAGACCTTTAAAGAGCTGCAGCTCGAGGACAGACAGCTCGTCCCTGTCCGGAATCCATTGATCGGCTTTGCTGGCCCCCTGGTAAGACCAGAGGGAATGATAACTCTCATGGTCATAGTGGGGGTGTCGCCAAAGTGCCGAACGGTGCCAGTAAATTTCGCGGTGGTAAAAGAGCCCTCATCGTACAATATGATTCTGGGATGGCCCACTCTGAACGCCTTCCGGGCTATCTGTTTCACCTTGCATCTCAGCATGAAATTTTCTACACCAGCTGGGGTAGCTGAGGTGCTCGGAGATCCGGAGGTGGCTAGGGCCTGTTACATTGCAACGCTCAAGGGCAAGGAGAAATTGGTAGCCGAAACTGCTTGCTTAGAGCCCTGAGAGCCCATGGAGAAAAGAAAGAGACTAGAGACGGATGAAGGGCTGATTGAGCAGCCCGTCCGGCCTGACCAACCTGAGCGCACGGTCAAGGTTGGCACCTGCCTCAATGAACGGGCCCGAAGCTCTCTGGAATCCCTTTTAGAGTAATACGCGGAGATCTTTGCTTGGAGCGCAGATGACATGCCAGGAATCCCCACCGAGCTAGCAGTTCACAAGCTACACGTAGACCTTAACGCTCGACCTGTGAAACAGAAGAAAAGGAGCTTCGCACCCGAACGAAATGAGGTCGTTAGGAGTGAGGTCGGCAAGCTGTTGGAAGCCAAGATCGTGAAGGAGGTCTACTACCCGACCTAGCTGGCTAATCCCGTGCTGGTCAAGAAGGAAAAAAAAGCTTAGAGGATGTGCGTGGATTTCACTGACTTAAATAAAGCATGCCCAAAGGACTGCTACCCTCTCCCACGGATTGATCAGCTCGTGGACTCAACCTCGGGATACGAGATTTTCTATTTTCTGGACGCATTCAAGGGGTATCATCAAATAGCCCTGGATGAGGAGGATCAAGAGAAGACCTCGTTCATCACCGAAAACGGCACGTATTGTTATGTCACCATGCCGTTTGGACTAAAGAATGCAGGTGCGACCTACCAAAGGTTAGTTAATAAACTGTTCAAAGACCAGATCGGCCGAAACATGGAGGTTTACGTGGATGACATGTTGGTGAAAAGCCGGACTCAGGAACAGTTCATCGCAGACCTTAGGGAAATTTTCGATGTTCTTCGAAGCTCACGGATGCGCCTAAACCCCAAGAAATGCACCTTCGGGGTCAGGTCGGGGAAATTTCTGGGCTACATGATTTCCAAGAAAGGGGTGAGAGCCAACCCGGACAAAATCAAGGCCATCATGGACATGGCTCCTCCCCGAAACATCAAGGAGGTTCAGCGCCTGACTGGGAGGATGGCGGCTCTAAACAGGTTCTTATCCAAATCGGCAGTTCGGGGCTCCCCTTTCTTCAAGACCTTGCGTAGAGCTCCGCAATTTGAATGGAGTCTCGAGTGTTAGAGAGCGTTCGATGAACTAAAAGCCCATCTGGCTCGGTTGCCAGCTCTAACTTCTCCCGAGTAGGGTGAGACCTTGTTCATCTACCTAGCTGTGGGGGAAGAGGGTGTTAGCGCCGTGCTGATACGAGAAGAAAACAAGGTCCAGAAACCCGTATATTATGTTAGCCGAGCATTGCAGGGGGTTGAGGCTAGGTATTCGGTGGTGAAACGGTATGTCTTGACATTAGTTCATACAGTTCGAAAGCTCAGGTCGTACTTTCAATCTCACCCCATAGTGGTGGTGACGGACCAGCCCCTGAAGCAGATCCTCTCTAAGCCCGACGTTTCGGGACGAATGGTGAAATGGGTTGTAGAACTGTCAGAGTACGATCTCGGATACCAGCCGAGGACGGCCATTAAAGCACAAGCTTTGGCGGACTTCATAACAGAAGGCGTCTCCCTTGCGTCACGCGAAACTGAGGTCGATCAAACCAGGGAAGCAGAAATGGCCGTGAAGGCCAAAGGCTCCGCCGACAACACACACACCAGACAAACAGCCGAAGCCTTACAGGCCAAAAAAGCTACCAAGGTCGCACAAACCCAAGAGGTAGACGAGGCCTTGCCGGCTGAAGACGCTGCCGAGGTTGCCCAGGCCAACAAGGTAGCGGAGGTCGGACAGACCGGAGATGCAGCTGAGGCCGATCGGCCAGAGAGGCTGCCGAGGTCAAAGGGACCGGAGACACAGCTGAGGCCAAGCAGGCCAGAAAGGCTGCCGAGGTCAAAGGGGTCGGAGAAGCAGCTGAGACCGAGCAGACCGGAGAAGCTGCCGAGGCCGGACAGGCCAGAGAAACGGCTGAGGTCGGACAGGTCGGAGATGCTGCCGAGGTCACACCGTCTGGAGGAGCAGTTAAGGCTGAAACAGCCAGGGGGGCTACCTAGACCAGAGGAGCTACAGAGGCTGCAGGACGACCCGATCCAGTATGGACGCTATACGTAGATGGTGCATCAAGCAGGGAAGGATGTGGAGCAGGTCTTCTCCTGGTCAGCCCCACGGGGGAGGAACTGGCCTACGCCCTAAGGTTCGATTTTAGAGCCTCCAATAATGAATCCGTGTATGAAGCACTGATTGCGGGGATGGAGATGGCACGGAGATTAGGGGTTGAATTAATAAAAGTTTACAGCGATTCGCAGCTGATAGTGAATCAGGTACGTGGAAGCTATGAGGTCAAAGAAGGGCCTTTGAGGAAGTATGTCACCAAGGCACGCGAGCTGAGGGATCAGTTCAAGCAGGTCGTCCTGGAGCAGATCCCACGAAGCCAAAACAAGAGAGTTGATGCCCTGTCTAAGCTGGTCTCTACCTCGTTTAACACCCTAAATCGATAAATATTGGTGGAGGTCATTAAGGGACGTGCCTATGAGAGGTTGGACGCCACTGTCTTTCAGGTGGTAAACTCTTGAATGGACCCCATTGTCCAATACCTAGCTCATGGAGAGCTCCCCCCGGGCAGGACAGAGGTCCGCAAAGTCCTTTTCAAATCACAAAAGTATGTGCTCACGGAGGGAGTGCTCTATAGGAAGTCCTACTTGCAGCCATGGCTTAAGTGCGTAACGCCAGAAGAGGGAAGTTACATCTTGCGCGAGCTGCATGAGGGCATCTGTGGCAATCACGTCGGGCCCAGGGTACTGGACAAGAAGGGAATGTTAGCTGGATACTATTGGCCCACCATCTTCCGGGATTCGGCCGAGCTAGTGGCGAGATGTAAGCCGTGCCAGTTGCACGCCTCAATTCACCACGCCCCAACTCAGGAGATGATTCCCCTCCATAGCCCGTGGCCATTCTTCCAATGGGGAATAGATCTGTTAGGTCCATTCCCCCGAGTTCCAAGAGGTCATGAGCATCTGGTAGTCGCTATTGACTACTTCACTAAATGGGTAGAGGCCGAACCACTCGCCACGATCAACAGCAGGTCGATCCAAAAGTTTCTTTGGAAGAGCATAGTTTGCCGATTTGGCATACCACAAGTCCTGGTCTCGGATAATGGCCGGCAGTTCGCGGATAGCTCCCTCCAGGATTGGTGCTCCGAGCTCGGTATGCGGCAGCACTTCACCTCCGTGGGGCATCCACAAGCCAATGGGCAGGTCGAGAACGTTAATAGAACCATCTTGCACGGCTTGAAGACACGAATAGAGTCTGCCCGAACGGGTTGGCTTGATGAGTTGTCCACCTACTATAGGCCTACCGGACTACACCCCGGGCGGCCACTCAGGAAACCTCGTTTGTCCTGGCATACGGGGCCGAGGCAGTAATCCCGGCGGAGATCGGAGTGCCCTCAAGCAGGGTGTAGCATTTTGTGGCCCAGAACAACGAGGAGGAGATGCGACTTAACCTAGATTTGCTCGAGCACCGTAGGGAAGAAGCATGCATAAGAACGGCTAAGTACAAGGGTCCGGTCGCACGATACTACAACGCTAGGGTCAGGCACCTCTCCTTCAAACCAGGGGACATAGTGCTACGGAGGAATTCCGTGAGCCGAGCTGCGGGCACAGACAAACTAGACCCCAACTGGGAAGGCCCCTACGTGGTAAGGGAAGCTGATCGCGCGGGGTACTGCAGATTAGTTCATCTCAATGGGGATGAAGTTCCGCGCACCTGGCACAATTCGAATTTAAGACTCTTTCATTAGAGTTCGGAGGTAAGCTGGAAGGCTTTTAGGAAATAGCTGAAGAGGTCAGCTCGGCAAATTGTTAGCCCAGCACTTGGCCTCATGAGAATGTATTTCAGATTTCAAGAAAAAAATAAAGAAGTTTTACTAAGTGTTGGACAAAAAGGCCATCTATTCCCTTTTCGAAAAGATATGTACATAAGGGGGGCCATACAAAAACGAGCTGGCCAGCTCGGTTCCAACCTAGGCCTAATTCCTATCTACGCCTATGCTATGCACCACCTAGTTCTCCCCTTGCTGTTCTTGCTCGGGCTCGGGGGAAGCTGCAGGCAGGGTGGGGTCTGCAACCAACACGGCCAGGTCGCGTCCACGCGTGTATCCCTCCACGAGCCTGTCAATCTGGTGGACTGCCAGGGGGTTGTAGTCAGGCCATCTGCCTAGGTCGAACCCAGACAAGTTCAGAGACTGCACATCGTGCATAGCCTGGGCATAACCGACCTGCAGAACTGACCCATTGAGAATGGCCAAATCCTTCAAGAAATCTTCAGACTTCTTGAAGTCCCTGACCCCCAGCAATCGACTTTCCTCACGGGCTGTTTCAATTTGGTCGGGCAGCTCGGCGGATTTCTTTTGCTCGACCTCCAGCTGCGCGGTCAGCTCAGCGGTCTTCTTCTTCTCCAGCTCGTAGGCGGCCTGAGATTCGGCGAGCTGCTTCTTCGTGGCCTCTAGCTCCGCCTCAGTTGCCTCGAGCTGACTGGCCAGCCTGTTCTTGGCAGCATCAGCCTGGGAGAGATTTTCCCCCATATTCTCATACCGCTGGGCCAGCTCGGCAGCTGCAACGTTGAGCTGCAGGTCTAACACAGTGAGAAATCTACAAGCTAAAGAAACTTTACTAAAATACCGAATAGTTGAGAAGCTACCTGAGCTGCACTCAGGTAGTAGTGCTCTAACAGCTCGGAGTTAGATGCGAGCTGGATGAAGTGATGATCGCGAGGGAGCACCGAGCCCTTGATGAGTTCCCGAGCAGCTTCTGGGAACTGAGCTCGATCATTCATTGATAACCCCCACTTCGGGCAAAAATGCAGGAGATGCGGGTGCGTGCTCAGCTCGGTGGGAGGCTTCAGGGGAATCACGTTCCTCATGCGCCACATGGTTGGCGGCGACTTCGATGAGGCTTGCTGCTCGGCTGAGTTTACCCCGTAGTGTTCCAGGGGGGCGCCTAGGGGAATCGATTGCGGCGTCTGGGTAGCTGAGGAAGTCTCCGCGGTCCGAGCCTTCTTGGCCACTGTCTTCTTCTTTTTCTTTTTGGGCTCCTTCCCAGGAGGTGGCTGAGCTGCGGCTTGAGGAGTAGGCACTGGTGGAGGAAGGGGAGCAGTGCCGCCAGGAGCAGTAGAAGGCTCCTGAGCCAAGGTGCTCGAGCCTCCAGTTCCTCCAATGCTCAGCAGCTGGAAAAATCTTTTCACTACAAGACAGGAAAAAGAGTCAACTCGTGTAACGTAGTAGAACTCATAAAAAAAAGAGAAGATCAAGGATTTACAAGCTGTCAGCTCCTCGGGGGTGAGGGGTCGGAGGTCGGGTGCAGGGTCGTTCACCTCTGCTCGAATCAGCCCCGCCGACCGGAGCTGGGCATTACTAAATTCCTTCACCGACAGTCGAGCACCCGAGCTGACCAGGCGGTCTAGCTCGGCCGCTGGAAGAGGTGAGGGAATAGGGTCGGATACCTGGGTCTCCTCCCTCCAGGTCAGGGGAGGAAAGCCCGTGTTCTTCACATAGAAAAACTGAGCCTTCCAGCCCTTAATGGAGGACGGGGCGTGCGTGAATAGCTAGCGGGTCGGGAGCTCTCCCCCGCTCCTGCGAGCAAAGTAAAACCAGCCATGAACTGGCCCGCTCATTTTCATTTGAAAAAATGACCTAAACAGGTCCAAAGAATAAGGTATTTCAAGGACAGGGCACATAATGAAGAAGCCAAGAATCGACCTAATGGCGTTGGGAACGAGTTGGGTTATCCGAATTCCCCAGAAGGTCAGAATTTGGTAAAGAAACTGAGGGATGGGAAGACGGAGACCAGCCACGAGCTGATCTCTGTATATGGCCACAAACTCAGGAGGAGGTCGGCAAGCGTACTCCCCTGGCAGGGCAGCCCTAGCCTCGAACTGGGGGGGGATGTCATACCTCCCCACCAGTTCGTCAACATTCCCCTGGTCCAGGAGAGGGGGGATAATCTCGACTTCCCCGAAGTCGATATCTGGCCCCTTAGAGGGTCCTGCCCTGGCACCACCCGGAGCCACCTCCAGGGGGATCCCTGGGACAGCAGCTTCAGCATCAAGCTGAGTAGGTTCACCGGGCTCGTTCATGTCTAAGGCTGGAGAGTGTACGGGGGAAGGAAGGTACTCAGATCCAGACGAACCGGAAGAAGAAGAGCTAGGGGAAGAAGAAATTATCTCTATAGGAGTAGGTCGGGCTATTCTACGCCTAGGTGCCGAGCTAGTGATGTCTGAGTGTGTGGACGAGGAAGACATAAAAGGGAAAAGAAGACTTACTAGCGGATAAGGAGGAGAAGCTGATGGGTGCTTAGAAGGAGGCGCTACTCTCGGATGAACTCACTAAGCGTGGAGCGAGCTGATGAAACTTTGGAAGGAAAGGAAATGAAAAAAGAAGTGTGAAAATGACATTTGGTGGGGCCTATTTATAGGCGATCAGGGTGGGAAGACGAAGAGTCCCGAATTGAAATTTCAAATTTATTGCTAAGAGACTGTCACCTTGGAGTAGTTGAGCTGACAACCGCCATTTTTGGAAGACGTGACCCATGAAGCGACAGTTACAACAAAAGACGTGGCAGTTACTGGAATGGGGGGTGTAATCATGGGATCGTGGGTCCCACGTCCAGCCGACCTTACGCTTCGTAATTTGGTCCAGACCCACGTGACTCCATAGTGGCTCTAGACTCAAAGGGGGGCTAGTGTAGTGGGGCAAATCCACGCGTGACACGTGTCAGCTCGGCCAACGGCACGCGCCAGGTCGGTAATAGAGATCCCGCAGCCCCGGCGTATCAGCTTGGATTAAGGGAAGAGCAACTCGCCCATGGCCGCCGCCTCTCCGTAGGATGGGCCTGGTGGGCCGCCGCCTCCGAACCTTCAGGGGTTATCGTATGAAACCCTAAGAGGACTCCGAACCCTAAGGGGACTCCTACTTTTACATGGAAACTAATACTTGATTAAGCCTATAAATACGTCACTACTCGACAATTCAAGGTAGGCCATTCACAGTACCCTCTACTGTTGTCTTCCCCGTAAGCCCTACTGACTTGACCGTCGGAGTTATTCCGGGGACTTGAGTCCCGCCGGTATTCTCTTTTCACAGGAAAGCCCGTGCAGCACTTTCCTCTCATCGTAGCCAGGCCCCTCCGGCTCGGATCGCAGCAACTCGGCTCGGACCGCGTTCTTGGCGGTCGCATCAGGTGCTATGGAAGGCAGATTTCGTTGTGAATGTCCTCGTCAACGAGGACCAGCTTCTCCACTTAGCCGTGACTCACGAAACTTGGAAGGGAGAGGTCTTTTGTTCCTTTGCCTACGCTAGCTGCTCCCAAGTCAGTAGACGGCAACTTTGATCGCGCCTGCACTCCCTCTCGAGGACGCTAGCCTCCAAACCATAGCTGGTGGGAGGCGATTTCAACGTCGACATGGAAGAATATTCAGGCCGTGCGCCTCAGAATTTGGCAGCCATCAATGAGTTCGCTGATTGTGTCTCTGGCTGTGGGTTGAAAACTATGACGGCCCTGGGGAGTCATTTCACTTGGACAGGTATTCGGCAAGGCCGCCGCATTTGGAAGCGACTGGATCGTGTCTTAATGAACGTGCATTGGCAGCAGCAATTTCCTGATTTGGTATTGCATCACCTTAACCGAACAGGCTCGGATCACAGCCCTTTGCTAGTGCAGCTGGGAAAAATGTGTAGACTTGGCAGTGGCTCCTTCAGGTTCCAACATATGTGGTTAAGAAATCCAGGTTTCTTCGCATATGGAATAAGAGGGTTTTTGGGAACATTTTTGACAAGACATTGGAGGCGGAGGAAGAGGTCAGACAGGCAGAGTTGTGCCTCGAGGATGGTGACACGGAGGAGACGCGAACGCAATGGGCTCAGGCCACAGCTACTTTAAATGAATGCCTTGCCACTGAGGAAATCTTTTGGAGATAAAAAAGTGGCGTTAAATGGTTACGTGAGGGTGATGCTAACACTCGTTTCTTCCACTCCAAGGTACTAGACAAGAGAGCTAAGCTCACCATTCGCCGGATCAAAAGTGCACAGGGTACCTTGCTAACGGAGGAGGGGGTGATTTGCGAAGAAGCATGCACCTTTTTTCGTGACTTGTTGGCAGCCCTGACTGCTGGGGATGAGCAGGCCATGTAAACCTTGTTGAGAAACATCCCCGCTTTGTTGCTGCAGGCAGACAGAGACCACCCAGTCCAAGAACTCACTATTGAGGAGGTTAAACATGCGGTTTTCCAACTCGATGGCCAAAGCGAGGCAGGCGCGGATGGATATACGGGACTATTCTTCACTTATTGTTGGGAGATCATCGGGGAAGATGTTTATCAAGCGGCTAAGGAATTTATGTGTGGCGTTCCCATACCGAGGAGCATATCAAGCATCCTCATTATGCTTCTCCCGAAATTTGATGGTCCTCGAACCTTCTCTGATTTTCGCCCCATCAGCTTATGTACATTCATCAATAACATATTCACCAAAATACTAAGTAATCGGCTCAAATCTTACATGCCTTTGCTTAACTCCCCAGAGCAATCAGTGTTTGCCCAGGGCAGGGAGATCTCTGATAACATTCTGATTGCCCAAGATATGGTCGCGGGCCTCGACAGACGAACTCGGGGCCACAACATAATCTTCAAACTAGACATGATAAAGGCATTTGACCGTGTATCATGGGAATTTCTATCCCGCCTCCTCCTCCGTTTGGGTTTTCCCCCTCATTTTATGGTGTTGGTGCTCAATAACCTCCGCTCCGCTTGGTTCTCCGTACTCATTAATGGGAAGCCGCATGGTTTCTTCCAGGCAGGCCGTGGCGTAAGCAAGGGGACCCCCTATCGCCTTTTCTTTTCATTTTGGTATCCGAAGCGCTCAGCCGCGGCCTTGGCTCCCTACTGGCAGAGGGGAAACTCAAGGCCTATGCACAACCGCAAAGCACGGTGACGATCTCCCACCTAGACTCCACTGGGGACTTAGAGGGTCCGAGCATTCGATTTAGTCAACTTTTTCTTCTTTTAACCTTCTTATCACTCATCGCACACCGTGTATGTAATGAATGGATGATTTATTTATTTGCTTTTACTTGTATCGCGCTTGCATTTTTGGGTGGGAGGTAACTACTGTAGAACCGTCGATCGCATTTGATGGTATAATCCCTCCCCTCAAAAGAAAAGCACCTCATACGTGCATGCATAGTTTTATTTACCCTATTTTTCTTTTTTATGGACGTTTCCCACACCTCCTTGTAGGATTAGGATCGATTGCCTTAGATAGGTGGATAGTATGCTCTGCACCCATAGTGATGCCTAAGAGATCACCGAGTCACCGACCGAAGACCCTGGGATTGATAACCCTTCGCCTTTAGGTCTGAAGGCTTGGGAACCTGAGACTTATCGAATCTAGATGCATTAGTGAGCCAAACCTCATGCATCCATATTAGAAATACCTTAGAGTAGAGTCGACCTTATTCTGAATTAGGGACACTATGCACGAGGGGAGGGATTCCAATCCCCTTTCCTTATTTATTTGATTGCCACAACGTGTTATGTATTGAACTAACTTTCCTTGTTTCTTATCTTTTGCATTCACAAGCGCTAGGAAATAAGAGGTCTGGCATGATCCTCTTTTAGAACCTTACCTTTTTAGATAGGCTATTGCACGTTTAAAGATTTTGGCATATTGCATTCATAGATTAATAATGTCGTATCATTCTAGACCTACCCTGGCGTATAAAGGGTCCCTTTAGGTCATGATATCATTTAGAGTATATTTTATTGCTTTAATAAATTGGCATCATGCATGAACCATAGAGGGAATGCCGCATAGGGAATCCTGCGTTAGGAATAAACTACCTCGTGTTTTGGATATTTAATCCAAGGAAACTTGCACGTTTACATTTTGTATCATCCAAAGGGGTAGTGCACAAGGTAAGGTAGGATCTGATCTTTTCCATGATAATAAAACAACCTTTGCACATTAGAATATGAGCATCTAACAATCATCTTTTGGCCATTTTAACGTAGTTGGTAAAAATCCCTTGCATAAAGGACATTAAGTTGAAGAAATTCACAAATAATTCCACATTGTTGAGACAATAAATATAACCGAGGCCAAATCTTGATTTTAGAAGGCTTATAGACTAATGCATTGCAATGATACCAATGGGCAGACAATTTGATCGATTTTTGAATAAATCATCGATTCCATTCAATTCATTTGAACCGATTATTCATTTTTTTAGGACAATCTTATTCAATCCATTTGACCGATTTCATCCAATCCATTTTATCAATTCATTCATTATTGGACAATCTAGCCATTTTTAAATAAATCATTAACTCTATTTGATCAATTCATTCACTTTTAGAACAATTTAGTCATTAACTCAATCCGTTCATTCATTTTTAGGGCAATCGAGTCAATTTTCAAATAAACCATCAATTCCATCTATCCCATTTTTGAGAGTTTATTAGCATCTAGGATGATCAAGTCGATTTTTGGATAATCTATCCATTTCATTCAATTCATTTGACCAATTCACCCATTTTAAGGTGATCCAGTCAATTTTCAATAAATCATTAATTTCATTCAATTCATTTGACCCATTTACCCATTTTAAAGGTGATCCATTCCATTTTTGAATAAATTATCAATTTCATTCAATCCGTTTGACCAATTTACTCATTTTTAGGGCAATCCAGCTAATTTTTGAATAAATCATCAATTTTATCCGATCCATTTGACCCGTTTATTCTCTTTTAGGGTTTCGATCCAAGGATAGCTGAATAAACTAGTTGGGACATTACGATTCTTTCAAGAGTAGGCTCTTTCACACATCACTTTATGTGTCGATCAAAGCAAGCAATCTATTCGGACTTTGTCCTCATTTTTTTAGGACAAATATCTCTTCTCATTCCAATTGGCCAAATTTTTCAAATTATTTTTCACTCAATAAGTTGGTCGGATTCATCAGTTATTGTATATGCCTACCCTAGAGGATTGCATTCTCATGTTAGGCCTACCCTTGGCATAAAAAGGGCTCCCCCAATAGGACATGCATCCGAATTACCTCACTATATACTAACTCGTGTCTTTTTCTTTTTCTTTCTTTTCTTTTTGGCAGCAGTTAATCAAGGGAAAATCTAAAAAGGGTTTTTCTAAATTTTTAGATAATTGCAAACATAGCTACAAGAAGAAGCCCCATCGTCACACGATCTCGTAGTCGGGCTTTGAGAAATAGTGTAAACATGAGTACACATCCCGAATCGTCCGATAGACCTGTAACGACATCATCAATTGACCTGGCAAATCTTGGAGCTCAACTGAGCGAAGTGCTAAACAGATTCAATGAGCTAAGGATGGAGATGACAGCCCAACGGCGCGTAATCGATCAGTTAGTCGCTGGTGGTGATAGCGGTGATCAACATGAGCCTTTACCTACCACTCAACCTGAACCTCAACCACTGTCTATATCCCACGCTCAAACCCTTTTTACGCCACCACCACCTGAGGAAGCTTTCATCTATACCACCAATGGCCCACCACCCACCTACGAATCTAACATTCAAAGCAACCCTTCTTACGCCCAAATTCTCCAAAATTATCCAACGGTTGGTATGAACATGCCGTTCGAACCTCAAGGACCACATTACCATCCCACTACAAAACTATTCACACTAGACACTGCTGCCCAAAGGAAAGTTGAAACTGGAGAATCTTCCGCATCAATTGAAAAGAATTTGCTAAAAAGGTTGGATTATTTTGATGAATTCATGAGGAAGAGTCAGGGTTTGAGCAAACAAGGGGGTTTGGATTATAACGAACTGTGCCTGTTTCCCGATATGCAACTGCCTGTGGGTGTTAAGACACCCAAATTCAGTAAGTATGACGGAACGGGCAACCCCAAGACGCATCTCCAAATGTTTGCCAACAAATTGGGTAAGCCAATAGATGATGAAAATTTACCAGTTCGGCTGTTCCCCGAGAGCTTAGAAGGCGATGCACTGGACTGGTATTCCAATTTAAAGCCCGAAAATATGAGGACATGGATGGATTTATCAACTGTATTTGTAAGACAATACGAGTACAACTACGAGCTCGCTCCGACGAGAACCACACTTGAAGCGACTAAGAGGAAACCATCTGAGGACCACAAGACGTATGCAAAGAGATGGAGGAAATTGACTGCCAAGGTGGAGCCTCTCATGACCGAAGAGAAAATTGCGTGTACTTTCATTAAAACTCAGGACCCACTATATTTTGAGGAGATTTTTCGCATGACAGGGTGTTCATTTGCAGCAATTATCAATAAGTTGTAGGAGTACGACGAATATGTCAAAGCAGGGAAAATCGTCAATGTATCGGCTTTGAAATCACAGTTGGACGCCTTGCAAGGTCATAAAAATGGAAGGAGAATGAAAGAGAAAATGTTTTGGTGTGGGACCAAAGCCCGTCCTCCCGACCCAGATTTCAGCAATACCCTACATATTCACCGCCCTACACATACTACACAAACCCACGCCCTGTTTATCATACTACTGTCAATCACCCTCGCCCTTGGCCAAGCTATGCCAACCCACCTACAATGCCCTTCCCAATATCTCAAACCAACCCTCAAATTCGATCTCGTCTACCTTATAATCCCAGACCTGCTCCACCAAACAAACAGACCTACAACATCCTCAAACCAATAAAATACAAAATCCTGGCCGATCTCAAACTTTTACTGACTTAGGCAGGCCCATTGACCAACTATACGAACAGTTCAAAACCGCCGGTAAAATTGATGACATACCTCCTCCAAACTACCCTCGTCGAGGCTTCTCTACTGGGTACGACCCTCTAACTGCTTGTGCCTATCATTCTGGAGCGCCCGGTCACTCGATAGTAACTATTGGGGACTAAAACATAAGATCCAAACATGATCAAAGCAGGATATATAGTGTTAAAGGAAAAGGAAGAACAAGGACTGAGCTCAAGTACGAATCCTTTTCCTGGACACAAGGACACCATCACGGCATATACCCCAAGGAAGAAATTTGAGAATCTTGGAAGGGGTGGAATTAGTGAGATTCCTCCCTCTTGAAGGGAAGTTTCGGTAAATTTGGGGAGTTGTCTTTGATTAAATCCATGAAAATCATTCATGCATGTGTCTTTTGTTTAAACTATGTTTTGTAAATAGTTTTCAATCAAGTGGTTTTTCAAGACATGTTTCGTTTAGCAAGTAACATGATATTAAGTTTGGATTTTTTTTTTGAAATTTAATAAAATGTACGATTTTATACATACCGTGTTACTTGCGTATTCTTTTCAAATGGCCAAGAATAAAATCCTCCGACCCTTTGAATATCACTGTTTCGAAGTTTGATGGTAGCAATATCTCACGAATGTGAATTTAAATTTCAAAACGAAGGAGTAATAAGAGGACCTCCGAAAATGTTTCAAAGCGGCCCGAATGGTATAAAAAGAAACTTGAGCCGGACTAGAGTCAATGTCAAGGGAATAAAATTAGCATTCATTTGAATGAGAAGTAGAAAGAGTGTTACAATAAGAAGAGCAAGCCACAACTATTCGAAAAATGAGATAAACTGTTAAAATTGATTTTTCCAGTGCAAAGAGGAGGCTGAGGGCATGTTTCCCTTTTGATAGACAGCTGCGGTCTGCAACATCAACCTATAACTCCTTCGAGGTTTGGCTTTATGATTAACGCAATTTTTTGGAATATTAGAGGGGTTTCCAAAGCCCCAAATCTTAGAAGATTGATAAATTAATATAGTTGTATGATGTTAAGTTTGCTGTTATTTGCGAGCCCAAGACTGATGTGTCCAAAATTGAGTTCATTCGTTTGCGTCTGGCATTTTGATTCAGTGATTACTAGCTTGTCGGATGATATTTGGGTATGTTATTGTGATCCTTTCATTTGTTCAATAGTAGGTAACTCAGACTAGCATATTTCCTTATCTATTCAACATCCATTGCTACCTGGTCCCATTATTTTTTCATTTGTTCATGCAAAGTGCTCTCTGGAGGAGTGAAGAGACTTCTGGCAGAATCTACTAGCTGATAAGCCTAGCTCCCTTCCATGGTGTATTGGGGAAGATTTTAATGTCATTCTAGCTCCTCATGAAAAGCGAGGAGGTCGGCCTTTTGGTGTTCATGAGGGGGTGGAGCTTATGACTTTCATGGAGGCTGCTAGAGTTTTTGATGTGGGTTTTTCGGGAGCTAGCTTTACATGGTGCAACAATCGGAGAGGCAGAGCTAAAATTTGGAAGTGATTGGATAGGTTGCTAATTAATGAGGAATGTGCGGAGGTCTTGATGGCATTTTAATATAAGTATAAGTTTAAATCCAATTTATACCCATTTTGATTGCAAGTATACAGGTCAACTAGTAGTTTAGGGCATATATCGGGTCGATCCCACGAGAAAGATTGGATAATTACTGGCACTACTAAAACTTCTCTATTATTTAGATGATCAATGAATTAAAAGAAATAAAACTATGCTAAACTTATGCAAGAAAATAGTAAATAAAAGCTCCTTAGGCTATGGTATCCCTAACTACTCATGCAAGTGCTACTTTTGGATCATTGAGTACTACTATCTTGGCTAGTTATGGCGTAATTTCCTTATATATGTGAAACCTACTTTCGTAGTGAATCAACTATACTTATAACTAATCCATACCTACTCTCGTGGTTATGAAATTAGTTACAAGTTCATTTTTTCTATGAAATTACATGAAATGAACCACTAAAACCACATAGGTGCACCTCTATTCTCGTGAGTGTACTCCCTAGATTTAGCATTTCTTAAACTAGTGTTAAATCTCAATTTTCATTGAAGAAACAATACTTTTTGATAATCACAATTAATGGTACCAAACTAATGATGATTTAAAGAGTTAAAGTGCTAAATAACTTGCTCGAAATTATAGCATCAAATAGCCAAATAACAAGCACTAACAATCATAGAAAGTTCAACCGAACCTAAGGTATAAACTTTAGAAACACATAATAAACATAGAATCCAAAACTTGTATATTAACTAAACTTATAATCAAGTACAAAAGATAAAGAGTTGGAAAGGAAAAGTAACCCTTGTTACATGAGCTCTTTCCCTGCCTTCTTCATCTCCATCTTCATCTTTGCCTAGCTAATAAACAAGAAGGATGAACTACTAGTTAAACTATCCAATACTATACTAACCTAACACTAAGAAAATGTAAGAACTATATTTTTGTGGTATTTCTTACACTCTCCAAACTCTCTTCAATCTTGCAAGTCCATGGCTTTATATAGATGAATGTAGTCAAGAAATGAGGCTTGAAACGTCCCTTCTACAGCTGCAAAGTGGTTGTCACACGTCCATCAATAGTTGTGTATTATTGGAGGAGGAAACAAGTTGTGCAAGTGGAGAGCAGCCATTTTTTACAAGAATTCGGCCAAGAATCCAGCCAGAATCCGGCCGGATTATTGGCCGGATTACTCCCTACCTTTCTGTGCAATTTCTGTTCAATCTTCAATGTTGTTCCAATTCTGCCTCAATTTCAATTGAACTTTTCTTGATGATTGAAGCTGAATTAACTCTTGACCAAAACATGAAACTTATAGCTCTTTGAGTTAAATTTCCAATGCATAAATAATCAGCTCATTTGAATTTGCATAGGATGAGAAATGATTGAAATACCCTTCACTGTTCAATGCCTCGTTTTAGCTTCGACCAGTAGAAATTTGATACTATAATTCGACTTTTTGACCTAGAAAACCTTCAAAATGGATTTCAATGTCTTCATAAGATTTGTATATCTATCTCTTATCTTCAAAATGGTCCATGAATCATCTCAATCTGATCATTGTAGCTCAAGTTATAATCAAAATATGAAGATGTCACTACAAGAATTTTGGTCATCAGTGACAACTACCTTTCGCCACAAAAAATCAAAAAGTCGTCACTGATGACCATTATTGACAACATTTCGGTTGTCGCTGGGTCGTCACTGAATCTCCGTCGGTAAAAGTAAACAGTGACAACTTTAAAGTCGTCAGTGAATAGAGAGTTTCTTATGACAATATAGGTCGTCAGTAAAGGCAAAAAGTATACAGTGACGACCCTAAAGTCGTCAGTGAGTAAAACTTTTTTATGACAACCTATATCATCAGTAAAAGCTATAAATCTAGTGACAACATCTTTTCTTGTCAATGGTGCATGAAGGAATGGTAGTGAGGGTATATGGGAATTAGTGACAACTTTGTTGTCAATAAACCCCTTATCAACTGTGACTACAGCCCCTTATCAATGGACAGTTTTGATTGAGTGACAATAACAATTGTCAATAAAGACTATTCTGCCTGAAAAAATACTACTCATTTACAGCACCTTACACATGATTTTCCTACTACAATAATATCTAAAAAATGAAAATATCGGCAATGTTTAATAAATAACAAACGTAGGCACCCGTTACAATAGAAAATGCCAGAATAACATATTAAATATTCAAATATCATAAATAAGTGCAACATCATAGTACAAATATTTTCATAAGTTTCAGTAGAACAAATACTACTCATAAGTCAAGGCTGCACTAAAAAACATATTCCAAGTCCCAAAACATTTTCTGTGCTACCGAAACATTTTCTAAACTTAAGACAGCACTATAACCACAGTTTTTGAGTTGACATGTAAGCCGTACTGCTAATTTTCTTCGAAACCTCCAAAATGAGCAATATATCTGCAATAAAGTAGTAAAGTTATTAGTAGATGATAGAAAAATTTAAATGGTGCATAGAAGACCTTGAAATCTAAATCTACAGGATACAGGATACAGAATACAAAATAAATGACTAACAGTACAAAAACAAAGTTCATGGTCACAAAGAGAAAATGCTTTTTAAGATCAGTTAAGAGCAGTGCATAAAAACACTAACGAGTTATTAAATATTATGTGCGTGTGTGGTTCTGGGAATTTGGTTCAAAAGTTTTAGTAAACTTCCTCTCCTTCATTTGGGCCGCAAAGCAGGAATCAGTGCAAATAAAGACATCAGTATATCAGTTTAAGCTTCTTTAGATGTCGAGGAAGTAATTTACATCAGAATAGAGAATATGCATGTAGCTAATGTATTTAATTCCAGGATTAAACACCGTATCGTATTCATTAATCAATACCAACGTTATTGTTCCATAAGTTTAAAGTTCTTCTAGATTTGTCCAAGCAGTAGCTTTAAATCATCAGTAAGTCATGCAAACGTGTCAAGCTACATATGCGGCTGCAGAATTGACAGAGAATTATGATTTATGAATGTTCTACTCAAACTCTTGCCATGCGAGGGGGCGAAAAACACAAAATTGCAATTCGGACAACTCCAGTAAAAATAAAAATGAAAACAAACATGTGAAATAAAGTTAAAATTCTAGTAGATTAAACAAATTAAACAAATTAAACAAATTCTAGTAGATCCAGTGAAAATGAAAAAGCAACGAAATGTCTTCATAGCAGAGATAATATTGATATTAACACAATAAATTTAATTGTCATCCAACTCCTATCCATGTTTTTTCAAAAGCACCGTTGATCCTAACACAAAAAAATATGCAACCATGATATTACAACAACACATATAATAAATATAGGAAATTAATCTTCCCTACAACAATAATAAAAATTAAACAAAATACAACACAGCTATTACTAAATTCAAACATGTCACAATGTAAGCATGTGAGGAGGCTGTACGTGTGCAATGCAAAACACAATGTAAGGAAGATAGGAATTAAAATAAGACTGTGTGCAATGCAAGACACAAACTCATCCTACAAGCTGAATAAGACTGTGTGCAATGCTTTTGGTCAACTTTAACCAAAAGCAAATTTAAGATGGTAACCTTGACTGAAATCAATTCTGGAGTCTTGTGAGATTTTCTTGGCAAGCACTACTGTATCCCGGGCCACACAGACAATGATCACCATATCAGCTTAGTTATCAACATAGCCAGGGCCAGCTAATCAAACCAGAAGTTTCAGGGATGAGGAGGCAAAGTTTAAGCTGTGTAAGGTTCGATCAGTACAGTTTGGACAGAAGGGCATTCCATACCTGAATACCTATGATGGTCGTACCATTCGTTACCCAGACCCACTCATCAAGGCCAATGACACCATCAAACTTGACCTGGAGAACAACAAGATTACTGAATTCATCAAGTTTGATGTTGGGAATGTTGTCATGGTGACTGGGGGAAGGAACAGAGGTTGGGTTGGAGTACTCTAAAACATGGTAGGTCCATATACTTGATGTCATCATAAAAGTATATACACACAAGGCAGCTTGTAGTATA
Organism: Coffea arabica; assembly: GCF_036785885.1. Classification (NCBI taxonomy): domain Eukaryota; kingdom Viridiplantae; phylum Streptophyta; class Magnoliopsida; order Gentianales; family Rubiaceae; genus Coffea; species Coffea arabica. Next base: position 36,596,143 of record NC_092313.1, read on the forward strand.
CGTACATAAACAAGCTTGAATATAGGGAAGGGAAAAAGAGCAACCAGAAAGGAGAAATCCTCATTCCTCTAAATGCTAGGCGAAGAATCATGTCATGTTCTAATTTTCATACATGACAAACAAATTATTTCATTTTGTCTTCATTAATTAGATCTTGATCATCCAAAAATTTCACTTCATCCCCAAATGGAACCAACCACAAAGTCACACAAATGAAAAGCATTAAGTTTTCAGGACACTCACAAGAAATCACTTGCATGATAATCAGCCTACCATACAACTTATGATTAGATTTTAATATTCTTTTACAACTCAGTCAAATCATTTTTGAGCTTCCTATGGTGTGAAAGTGGTAGAAAATCAGATTCATAACAATATTAGCAGTAATGTAAGATCTTTAACTCAAGGACCAAAGCTTTTGACACATTGATGCATCACCAAAAATGAGTGTGAACACGATGGAGTCAACAACAAGAAAGAGTGACAGGAAAAGGAAGCAATAGAGATGCTAGAAAAAGAAAATGAGAAAGGGAGACAGTGGAAGAATTTTCATTATTCTATACATATATACATCTCAGCACAGCAGAGCAAAATATTCATGCCATTTGAACATGGGACTCTATAAATCATCCATACAGAAGAAAAAATATGTAGTCGAACACTAAATAGGGATTACCACACTTAGTAGCTAAGGGAAGTTTAAAAAGAAGGAAAGTACATTCTAAGAACAGTGAGATCCTACTTTGGCTCTTCGACACTAAAAGCTTGACTCCATGTGCCTCTAGCTATAAAGTATATGAACTTTAAAATATGAACTAGTTTTCTTAACATTACCACTCAACAAAATAAACTAAGACTCATATAACAGGCTTTTAATACCATCAAGTACCAATAACACGTTCTTTTAACTTGTAAAGATGCTAAAGATCATTGGTCTTAGGTTCCTAAAGATCCTCAAGGGCTATTCCTTCTGGTCATTAAGGGGGTGCCGCATCACACTCTCCAACTAAGTGATGTAACAGAACACAAAGAATTGTCATGATAGCATTGTTACACAATCAACAATCACAATTTCACAAGGAAATCACTACGTTATCATTTGCATGCAAAGAACTAAAACACGCAGATCCAGAGGTGATTAGTCAAAAGAATATCAATGCCATGTAGCACAAAATGGAAACTGGAGTTCATGATTGCCAGCAGAGAAGATTGGGTTGCCTTTCAGTGTTAAGTTCTGAAAGCAAACAGCAAAGTACATCTTCGAAAAATTAGTTTTCATAAACAGTTACTGTTTAAGGAAAAATAATTTATAAAAAACTAAGGAAGTTATATCTTAAATAAAGTCCACACAAAATAATTACCTAACATGGTACTTCTTTCTTTCTCAAACTTTTTGGTGAGTACGTAAAAAGAAAACAATGCCTCTGACAAGAAGTCAAAAATTTAATAAGGACAACCATAATGGTAAAAAGAATTCAACCAAGAATGAACATTTTTCTAAATTGGTCTTGTACCCTGCTCTACATATTTTATTGTTTTTGCCATTTCCTATCAATACAGTTCATTTCTTTCACAATTTTCCAAGAGCAAGCATCCTTGAACTGTTGGGGAAAACTCAAATTATCACTTAGAGAACACTAGTTTGATTATTGCATCTTTCAAACCTACATTTACACAGGTCCTGGAAACATTGACCTCAAAAACTAAAAGAAAATCAAACTTTTAAACTATCAAAGAAGTTGTGTTCAGATGTTATTCCTTTAGCTTCTCATGTGGGTGGAAACAGCTCCTTCTCATCCATTTGATGACATCATAAAACCAAATAGCAAAGACTTAATTATATTAGCATTCCCCAGCATTCTTTTTCTGCCACAATACCACCAGTATCTCAGACTTTTGAAATTAACCACAACCTATGGCAGAAGATTCAAATGGAGTTAATTTGTTAAATGTATTAATCACATGCATTGCAAAGAAGAAAAAAAGCAATGAAGCACTTTCTGCTTTGTAGTAAAAGATCTACTCCACTGGCTCCACAAAAAAAAAAAAGGAAAAGTAAGACTGGAGCATCGACAATTTCTAATATCCTCACCCCAACCTTCCTATTCTCGTAACCACCTTTCTATCATACCGTATCTTCCAAATTCAGTCACCTATTTGTCTGCTTTGAGTGTTTGGTGTCTCTATAAGGGATCCCGTGTTCTATTTATGTGTAATGGTGTCTATAAGTGATTGAGTTTTCTATGGGTGTGTGACTGCACATCCATGTCCAAAACCCACAAGCAAGCATATTCCAAAAGGAGGAGATGCCGCCATCCATAAATCAAATGAAACCCAAAAAACTGGACTGAAATTTTTGGCAAAAAAATTAATTAGGGCAAACCATTTGGGGGAAAATTAGGGAGGCAAAAGAGAATCAGCATACCTTTTTTTGTAGAGAGTTGCTGCTAAATGTGGTCTTCTATTTCATCATTTCCAAGCCAAGATCGATTAGCATATGGCGAGGAGATGTTTCTTGGTTCTCGGCGAGGAGATGTTTCCGGCAGAGATGAGCAGTGTGTTTTTTGGTTCTCGGCAGAGATGAGGAGCTGTGTGTTTTTTGGTTCTAAGTGTTGCTTGTTGGCTGTTGGCTCATGGCTGGTAGTAGTGTTTTGTTCGGTGAATGACTAAACATGACCGCGAGTTGTTGGTTTCACTAAGTGTTCAAGTCAATTCCGCGCTTCTCCTCAAACTATTGACTTTGAATGAAATTTCAATTCCTTACATTTCCCCCCCTGCTCGTACCAAAATTTCAACCCAAGTTTTTTAGTTTTGAATTAATATTTTACTAATATATTATTACTTGCAACTTTTACATTTTTTTGTAAAAATATTCATAATAGGTAATTTTTTTATGACATCAAACAGTTGATCCCATATTAATATTGATATCACTTTCTCAAAATTGTGAACTAAATTACAACTTACTTATCTTTCTTTTCATTATTTTTGCCCAAAACTCCAGAATTTTTTTTTCTTTTATAAAAGGAGAGATGATTTGTTTCAAATGGTTAATTTCACTTCAAATTATTGCACTAATATTAATTTACATGACAAAATTTGAGTTCCTAATAGTTAAAAAAATCATTAGAGAGCAAAACCAGAATAACAATTGGTTGTCACTAAGGACCAAATTTCTTGTAATAGATTTGCAAGATATAGATTTATGGGTAATTTCTTTTTTTTTTTTTTTGCTTTCACATATTTAATTTATGTTAAATACAAAACCTACCAGTTTCCCTTTCATAAAAATATTAGTGCAACACTTTTTGAATTTTACTTACAAACATTTATGTATTTAACATAAATTAAATGATTCAGAGTGAAATGCCCATAAAGAGCAGAATATTTGTTCATGTAATGGAGAAAACCCACAAAGAGTTGGTACTTTATGGGCCATTTCTTTTTAAAAAAAAATTTAATTTATGTTGAAAAGATAACCTGCCAGTTTTCGTTTTGTAAGAAATCAGTTTAACACTTTTTGAATTTTACTTACAAACATTTATAAATTTATCATAAATTATATGTTTGAGAGTAAAATGTCCATAAAAAGTTGGTACTTTGAATAGATAATGTTCATTTGCCCATAAACTACACTCCCTGAAGGCTATTTTGTTAATTACTTTGTAGTACTTTGTTATTCCTTTGCTAATACTACTTGGCATGTAGCACAAAGGATAAATCTGGCATAAATTTCTTATTCTATTGATAAAAAGACCTGCTTGCCTTATAACTATTGTAATGAAAGATATATCTTTAGAGTTTATAACAAATTATTACTTAAGTTTGAGAAAATTATAAAATATTTATGCATAGTTTATCAAGATACCATTCGCAATTTCCTAATAAAAAAATAGGGGCTAAATTGTAAAAGCTAGGGTGCCATAATAGAAATAATAAAATTGGTGTATTACATATGGGGGTTAAATTGCAAAAGTTAGAGTGCCATAGTAGAATTAATGAAATTGGTGAATTACATATAGGGCTAAATTACAAAAGTTAGAGAGTAATAACAGAATTAAAGAAATCGGTGTACTACATATGGGGCTAAATTGTAAAAGTTAAGGTATCATAATGGAATTAATGGAATTTTTTACAACATTTGGGGCTAAATCGTAAAAGTTAGGGTGGCACAGTAGAATTAATGAAAGTGACTTAGAAATAAGTACTTTAAACAGTGACGATTAATTCTTGTCACTAAATCCGAATCAGTAGAGTGACAGTGACGATATTAGAAGTTGTCACTATATAGATCATTTTAGTGACAACATTTTTCAAGGTCGTCACTGAAGACTTAGTTGCTTTGAGCAATTATGACAACTTTCCTTGTCATCACTAAACAACCACGTTTTATGACGACTTTTGTCGTCACTAAACAATGTTGTCACTAATGACCATATTTCTTGCAGTGTAGTTTGTGACGAAAATAACAGCTCGTCACTAAACATTTATTTGCTTTGATGTAATTGTGACAACTTTAGGTGTCGCAACTAAAGAATCACCTTTTATGACGACTTGTTGTCATCACAACAAAATGTTGTCACTAATAACCTTTTTTTTAGTGATCAGTGACGACAACAAAAAGTCGTCCATAAATAGGCCAAGCAATAGTGATGATGTTCTTAATGTCGTCACTATTGTGTGTTCTAAACACTCCCGCACTCTTGCTAAATCTTGGCGGAAATTTATTAGTGACAACTTTTCTAAGTCGTCACAAACGAGTTGGCCTCCATTAGAGGTTTGTGACGAGTTAGAAAGTCGTCAATAAAGGATCAACTTTTGTGACAACTTTTTTTCGTCACAGAGAAAAGTTGTCACTGATGACCAATTTTCTTGTAGTGTGTGTCAAAGCTATCAACTTTTCTTTTCATCCAAATGAAGTATATTTCCACATCCTATACAAATTATGGACAAAAATGCAAGTAAAAAGTGACAAAAACCTTATTTAAACACTTAAGAGCATTTTACACTAATTATAGCCAGAATGATCCATTTTCTTCCAATAATATTGCCAAAGTGACTAAAAATAACATAAAATATCATTCAAATATAACGTAAATTAGTCACTTGTCAGGTCTCTTCCATTATTTCTGTTGAGCATTTGACGAGACACTCGTTAGATCATGCTCCTCTGCAGATTTCATTTGCCACTCGCTTAGACAAGAAGCCGAGGCCTTTTAGATTCTTGAATGTTTGGACATCTAAGCCAGCTTTTTTGGAGGTAGTTAGAGGTGCTTGGGATAGACCAGTGAATGGAGCTCCGTAGCGTGTCTTGTGCTCAAAACTAATCGCAACACAAAGGGCTATCCAGGAATGGAACAAGCAATCCTTTGGAAATGTCTTTGATGTGGTTAGGGAAGCAAAGACTGCAGTTCGAAGGGTTGAACTAGAGATGGAGAGCAATGGTTATGAGAAGGCTCAAGCTGGACTTAATAAGGCTCAGGTGGAACTAAGTCATGCACTGTTAATTGAGGAACAACTTTGGAGCCAAAAGGCTTGAATAAGGTGGCTTCAGAGTGGGGATCGAAATTCCAAGTTTTTTCATGAGGTGATAAAGCAAAGAAGGGTACAGGGCACAATCTATCGGATTAAAAATTCACATGGTTCCTGGGTAGAGGAGGATAAGGAAATAGCAAGCGAGGCAATTACGTTCTTCTTGAACCTGTTTTCCTATCCTACTGCTCTTGTACCAGATATGTTGTATTTAATCCCCCATATGATCACATAGGAGAAAAATAAGATCTTGGAGGGTGTTCCATCCATGGAGGAGGTTAGAAGAGTGGTGTTTGCAATGGATGGGGGGAGTGCTGCGGGACCGAATGGATTCACGAGTAAGTTCTTCACATTCTCTTGGGATATCATTGCTTAGGATGTCTATAATGCGGTGTTGAGTTTCTTTTATGGGGCTGAATTGCCTCGGTTTATTACTTCCACCTTTATTGTACTTATCCCTAAAGTGTTGAATCCCTAGGACTTTTCGATGTTTAGGCCGATAGTCTTTGCAACTTTTTTAATAAACTGTTATCCAGAATTTTGGCTGATAGGCTATCCTTTATTTTGCCAAAAATTATCTCCCCCTAACAAACGGGATTTGTTAGGGTCGGAATATAACGGAAAATTATCTGTTGGCCCAAGAGGTGATGTCAGGTATTGGTAAAAAGTCTAGAAGGGATAATGTCGCTTTAAAGTTGGACATGTCTAAGGCATACGATAGGGTGTCATGGCTTCACATTACTCATGTGTTGAGGAAGTTTGGATTTGGAGAGCAATTCATAGACAGGATATGGAACTTGCTATCTAATGTGTGGTTCTCAACCATTATTAATGGTGCCTCGTGTGGTTTTTTTAAGTCGGCTAGAGGGCTACGTCAGGGAGACCCGTTACCGCCAGCATTATTTGTTATAGGAGCTGAGGTTCTATCGAGATGTCCAAATAACCTTGCGTTACAGTCGGGATTTGTAGGGTTTACAGTTCCACATGGTTGCCCTCCTATAACTTACTTGGCTTTTGCTGATGATGTAATTATATTTGCAAATGGATTATCCACTTCTCTGAAGCGCATTATGTAGGTGTTGGACTTGTATCATAAATCTTCGGGTCAGCTAGTTAATGCCAAAGAGTGGCTATTTGGTACATCCGTCAGTGTCACCGTCTTGACGAAGGATGATTGAGCGTGTCACAAAGTTTGCCAGGCAATCCTTTACAATTCGCTACTTAGGATTCCCTTTGTATTTTGGTAGGTGTAAGTCGTTGTATTTCGGGGAACTGAACCAAGCTATTTTGGGAAGAATATTGTCTAGGAAGTCAAAGCTTCTCCCTTCAGGAGGGAAAATAATCCTGATCAAACATGTCCTAGCATCTATTCTCGTACACTTACTGTTCGCTACAGTGGTGCCTAGCCCTATATTTAAAATGATAGAAAAGGTTTGTGCAAACTTCTTATGGGGATCAATGGCTGAGAAATTGAAGTTCTATTGGATACAATGGTCTTAGTTGTGCTATCCAGTGGAAGAGGGCGGAGCAGGATTCTGGAGACTAAGGGATGTTTATAAAGCCTTTTTGTGTAAGCTATGGTGGAGGTTTCGGACTACGTCTTCGCTTTGGGCAACATATTTGCGAGCAAAATATTGTAAGGAGGCACATCCTTGTCAAGTGACCTTGAGTTTATCTGCTACGACTATTTGGAGACGAATGTGGAATGTCAGTCGGCAAGTGGAGTTGTCAATGTTATGGCAGGTTAATGAGGGTTCTTGTCATTTCTGGTATGATAATTGGTTGGGTAGAGATGCTTTATTCCTCAGATCGCCAGTCATCCCGGATCTCACCTTTAGGGACTATCACAAATCGGGAATGGGATGTACAACTGTTGTCTCGAGCCTTACCAAAAGGGATTATCTCTTCAATCTTACAAAAATCGATTCCTAAAGGTGATCGTGCAGATGAGGTCGTCTGGATGTCGACGACATCTGGGAAATTTACGTTAGCATCGACTTTTTGTGAGATTCGTCAAGCCCGCAACACTTCGGCTATCCTATCACAAATTTGGCACCTCGAATTCCACTAAAGGTGTCCTTTTTCATGTTACGACTATTGATGGGGAGGTTGCTGATGGCGGATACGCTATGTAAGCTTGGCTTTCAAATGCCTTCGAGATGTTTTTGTTGTCAAAATCTATCTTGTGAATCTATTGAACATGTGTTTTCTATGGGACAAGTTGAGATGGAGATCTGGGGATATTTTGGTAGTGTGTGTGGAGTAACTTGTACAGGGTCCCCACTGCAAGCTCACACAGGTGCGTGGTGGTTTTTTGAGCAGAAATTTGAGAGAAAGTGTTTTATGTTTACAATTCTTCCTAGTCTTATTTGTTGGCATATTTGGAAGGCTAGGAATAAAGCCATTTTTTGAAGGCAAACAGATGCGTTCGGCAGTCATTTCTCAAGCCATTTTTATGGAGGTGAAAACGATGGTGGAGATTCACTTTAAGGGAAAAGTTGAGGTGCATACGTTTCAGCAGTTATATGATTGGTCTTCTCGATCATCTCACACTTTTGGATTTAAATTGGTTCGTTGGACAGTTATGGCGGATGGGGTGCTAACACTGAATATGGATGGGTGCTCAAAGGGCAACCCAGGAATGGGCAGTGGTGGTGGAGTCCTACATGATTCATTAGGAAGCCCTCTGCTTGCATTCTCGGCTTTTCTTGGGGAAACCTATAGTTTACGTGCGGAGACTCTAGCCCTTTTTATTAGGCTTTGACTGTGTATTCGGAGGGGTTTGGCAATGTGTGTGCCCAGTTAGATTCTTTGGTATTAGTGGGGATTCTTCAGAGGCAATTTCAGTGCCCTTGGCACATCCAAAGGGAGGTTTGGTAGATTTGGCAATTATTGGGAGACTCTTCTTGATTTTCTCATTGTTACAGGAAGGCGAACAAAGTTGTTGATATTCTGTCTAATGTGGGAGTTACTAATCCTGAATAGCAGGTTAGGATTTACGAACACACACGTTTGCTTCCACAGTTGGCTCGTGGAGAAATTCATCTAGATAGATTAGGACTGCCTTTAGTTAGGAAGTCAAAAATCGTATAGCCTTTGTGTTTTGTTATCAAGACAGGACTTGTGGTAAGGTCTTATCCATTTTTGTAATTTTAGTTCTAATAAATAAAATACAGGGTGGCATTCATCCCTATGTACGGGGTTACCCAGAAAAAAAAAACCCCTTGTCTGACCAATATAGCAAATTTAACTCAAAAAGAAAGTTATGAAAATGCACAAGGCAAAAAAGAGAGATAAGTCGAAATCAAGATGCGGTATATTGGTTACAACGAATTATTTTAGAAAATTAAAGTTGCGTACATTTATACTTTAATATATTTGATACGATTTCAAAGTCTACTTGGGCAAATTAAGACATTTATTTTCATAAACTGTGTAGCCTACTTCCTTATTGCTAGCAAGATCAAACCTATTTCACTTTTTTCAGGGGTAGTTCTCAACTCCCTTTTTTGAAACAAATTTGATATTTTGGAATCAAGTTTTTAATATTTAATTATGGGATTTTCTAATGGATGCTTTAAGGGCACTCGTTAATGTGGATAAGAAATTATTTGTTTAATTAATGCATTAATTATTTCATATTTTAGGAAGCTAATTATTAGGGATTCACATTGTAAATGGCATAATTAATCTTACTCTAAAAATAGACATTACAAATTTTTTGCTAGCATTCAACTTTCTACCACCAAAATATTGTCTCTCTCTCTAGCGCCAAAAATAATGTCTTTCTCCCTATAGCTCCAAAATAATGCTTTCAACAAAAAATAGCAAAAATGGATCCATCAAGTGCACAAAACCCTAAGTTAGGAGAAAGTTAGATTCAAAGACTATAGTAAGCCTCAAAGGTACATAGTTATTATGTTGTTCCTTCTTTTCTTTTCCCTGTCACTTGATTAATTTAATTTTCTATAATTAATTCTTAAATTGTTCTTCTTTGGATGAGAATTGTGTTAAAATAATGTCTACGTTTTCTTTTCATGTTTATACGATGTCTAGAGATAAATTTTTAAAAAGATTTGATGATAGTAGTTCTTATACTTTTATCTTTCTATCTATTGATTTCAATTCTTTTTTACACCTCAACCATTCTTGCGGGTTTGGTCCCATTTTGTTGTGCTCTTTCCATCTTCTTCCCAATTATTATCTCTGTATACCCAACTTTTAGAAGATTGAAGATTAGTAGGTTCTCCTCATGGTAGGTAATTGATAAGTGCATATTTTACATATTTTAAGTATGTTTTACTATTTAGTTTTGGTCTGTTTTAGTCATGTTTTTAGTTAATTAACTAAGTTTTTAGTGAAAATATACATATTGTGATTTAAGTGGTAAAAATTACATTTTCATATATTTTAATAGTGAAAACTTCATGTTTTTGTAGGTTTAATGATTCAATCATCAATGGCATGATTTGAGAAGACAATTGGATGATTGATGATGATTTGAAGGATATAAAGAAAACATGAAGTGCAAAATACCTAAAGGATGAAATGCAAGTTAGACAGTTTTGACATCTTTTGATATTTCAGCTATATCTTGGGCTACACGCATCGGATTGAGATGATTCTTATACACTTTTGAAGCTAAGAGAGATATCTACATTTGGTATGAGACATCAAAGTCCAGTTCAGTTGTTTTCATTGTCAAAAAGTCGAAATACAGAAGTGCATTTGCATGGTCGAAAGCTGGAATAGAGCTCTGACTAGCCGAGGGTGTTTTGGTCATTTATCAGTCCACAAACTCCAAATTGAATGATTCTTGAAGCATTGAAAAACTAACTCAAAGGGCTACAATTTCATGTACAAGAGCTAGTTTAGCCTCCATCATTAAGAAAATATCAGTTTAAGTGGTGCTAAATTCGCAGAGGTGAATACGCGAGCTGTCAATACGCGATCTTAAGTCGCGTATTCCTGAGGTTGCGTATTGTAGCCAAAATTTTGCAACTTGTTCAGCCACTTGCTCTATTTTCACACTGCTTTCTAGCTCTACTCCAGACAAGAATTTCGGCTGCACGTGTTAAATGGACATTTTGGGAAAAGAAAAGGAGCTTTATGTCTTGTCATTAACAACTTTTTGACTCTCTTAACACTAGAGAATGTAAAAAAATCATTAGAAAAGGGAAAAAAGTGATTTTTAGAGGAGTTATACTCATATTTTAGCATTAGAGCTTAGTTTTTAGTCTTATTTTGTTCTCTCTAGTTAGAACATTGTGAGAACAATTGGAAACTTCATTGTACAATTCATTTTGTTGAAGAAATAGAAGATCATTAGGAGCTTCTTCACTTTTTAGCTAAGCTTTCTTAATCTCTTCTTCACTTTTTAGCTAAGCATTCTTAATCTATCTTTTGCTTGTAATTCAATATGTGTTCATGCAATGACGCAATGTTCTTTCTTGTCATATATCATATGAGTAACTAATTGTTAGATCTAGGGAGTTAATGAAACTTATAGCTATTTAATATGAATTGAATATGATTTACACTTGTTACACCTTGTATTAACTTGTCTATTATGCATGCTTATCACTTGTTGTTGCTTGATCACCAATAGCAAATTATTAGTTGTTATTATTCAATAAAAGTTGATAATAATGATGGAACAACATAAATAGAGATTAAGGGCTTGTTTGGAAGTGAAGTTTTTGGCCAAGTTTTTTAGTTACTAGTTTTTTAACAACTTTTGCTACAGGAACCCCAAAAAACTTATCAAAGTTTTTTACTTACACACTTCAAAATAATACACAAAAAACTTTCCCTTCAACTTTTCTTCTTTTTCCTCCCCCACCCAACCGGCCACCACGTCGACCACCGCTTCCGGCGCCGGTAACTATTCCGGCCAACTTTTGCCAGCCTTCTTCTTTTTTTTTTCTCTCCCTCCCCTCCCCCTTTGACCGATATGTTGGTTTCCAAAATCTTTTTTTTCTTTTTTTTTCTTTCTCCCTCCCCCCTCCCCTCTTTCCCTCTGCCTTTCCCCGCCACCTTCCCCCTCCCGCAGCTTGGGGAGACGGAAAATTGCAAAAAAAAAAAAAAAATACACTCGGCTGTTACTGCTTATTCTGCCGGCAAGAAAGGAGAGGAGAAGGAGATGGAACATTGGAAAAAAAATCATTTCTGTTGCTGCAAAACTCATGTGCAAAATTCAGGTGGCGGCAGAGGGAGAGGGAGAGGGAGGGGTGGCGGGCAAAGAGGGTGGCGGGGGAGCTTTTGCAGGGGTAGGGGAAGGGGGTTGCGGGCAGAGGGAGAGGGAGGGGGAGCTTTTGCAGGGGTGGGGGAGGGGGTGATGGGGCAGAGGGGGTGGCGGGGCAGAGGGGAGGAGAGGGTGGCGGGAGGTGGCATTGGTGGAGTTGCTGCTGGGGGTGGCGGAGGTAACGGGGAAGGGGGAGGGGGAAGGAAGAAGAAGAAGAAGAAGAAGAAGAAGAGAGGAAAGAAAAGAAAAAGGAAAGAAAGAAAAAGAAAAAGAAAAAGAAAGAGAAAGAGAAAAAGAAAGAGAAAGAAAAAAAGAAAGAAAAAAAAGAAAAGGAAAAAAAAAGTTTTTCACCCTACAAAAACTTCTACAAATTTTTTCATCTTACAAAAACTTCTACAAAATTTTTTCAAATACTTCTACAGTGCACTACAGTAAAGTTTTAGACAAACTCCCAAAAAAGTCAGGTTCCAAACAGGCCCTAAGTAGTAGACTCATGAGAATAGAGATACACTTATGTGGATTAACCTTGCATTTCATGAAGGAAACAAGAGTAAATCTAGTTATTCACCATGAGAATATGGAAAACTAGTCTAGTTTAGGTCATTTCATCATGAGAATAAGATTTGAGAATACTGGAGATGAATCCCTAGTTAAACAAGAGTTGTAACAAGAGGTACATCTATTTACCTTGTATCTTATATGCCACAAGTGGAATCTACATCTCTAGACTCAATTATTTAGTGAATTTTCTTCATTGTTATCTTGCTAGTTATCTAGTTAAGACTAGTTAGATAGTAGTAATTACAACATTCTCTTGCTTTAATTGATTATTAATCTAAATAATAGAGTAAGTAAGGTCTTAGTACTTGTAAAGTTACTCCCTATGGGATCGACCCGATATATACCCTAAACTACTAATTTGACTTGTATACTTGCAGTAAAATAGGTATATTTAGGAATTAAACTTGTACTTATATCAAAAACCCATCAATAATTTCTTTGCTTCTCTATTTTTTTTAACATAATTACATAATTGGTTGTTTTTTACTGCATTATTTTGCCTTTGAACCATTAATAGTAGCTTTGTTAAACTTGGTGAAAAATTTGTGACTTTAATTAGCTGATAAAGGACAGCCACAATTATACTAGGACAACGAATTTAGGCACTAAAATCAATAATAATGTAAAATATTAACAACTTTTGAATGGTATTTCACACTTAAAGTTCATAAAATAGGAATGAGCATAAGAAAAGACGTGATTTTTCTGTCATCGCACACGGAGACCAGATGTAAAGTTTGTTGACTCAAGTAAGGAGTAGCGCAATAGACAATCAGTTAAATGTCAGTGCAAGGCTTATATGCGAATAACATGAAAAACAAGTTGTAATATTTTTCTTGCAGAATGGCATGTCACTAAATTTGCTTCAAGCCAAAATCATACTCTTTTATCTGTAAAATAGCAGTGTTTTCTCCCTTGTTATCGAATGATCACTAAAGAAAACTGTTTCTAATGTTAGAGATTTGAATCCAATATTTTCATTAAAGGTCTAGAATAAGATTACTGTAGCTTTGGCTATTTCATTTTTTAATCTCTTCTCAGTTAAGCAGTGAATTTACTTTGTTTTAATTCCACTAATATTTGGAATGATGTTTTTTGTTATTTAGAAAATTCTTTCCTTATCGAAAACTAAAGATAGCGCATCTTAAATGTTAAAATTCATTAATTAATTATGGTAATTTAATCCATATTAATGAGTACCCATAGGGTGCCGGATTGTTTAATTATTATATCCATAGTTCCGTTGTGAGCAACCTAACTCCTGCAGCCTACTAAACATTGGTATGATTTGTAATTTTGAGCACCATTTTTTTTACATGTCATTTGGACTACTTTTTTATTTACAATATTGGTATAATTGGGGGAAGGCTTGGGTTGGATGATAAGGTGGGGGGATTATAAGTAGGAGATTCTAAGTTTAAGGCATCCGACTTATTTTAAAAAAAAACACTGGTATAATTTCAGATATATTACCTATGTGCGTTTCAATTTTTGATATATTCAGATAAAGTAATTATATTGATAAAGAGTAGTGGATAAGTTCCTCTTCTTTAATTTCGAAAACCATGAAACTAGACATAAATTGATTATTCTTCTTCTTATTTTTCTTGTTTTAGACATTTCATTTAAATTCGATTTCTTCTAGAAAATAAGTTTCATTTTCGACAAAAAAAAAAGAGATACGAGAAAATCCACCAGGCAACAGCATGTACCGTTGCCCATGTAAAGGAGCTTAAATGCTGTCTGATAGGGCTAGGATCATGGTTGGCAAGGTTTCTGGCTGTATGGTTGAGGCACCAAAGTTCTTTATGGTTTTACCAAATTAAAAATATACAAAAGTTTGTATGTTAATTCGGTTTGGTTCAGATTGGTACAGTAAGCACTCATTTAAAGGGAGTCAAAGTGTTAGGGTTAAGAAAGTATCTAAATAAAGAGATAAAATAATCATGATTGTATGTATTTACATGATAAATTAGATGTAAGTGTACTAATAAGTGCTCATTGGGCACCCATTCAAAAACATCATATTTATTTACATACTCATTTTATACCTATGTTATTCGGACTCTTTGCTTTCTCCTTTTGTACCCGTGCCCAACTTTATTTGACACTAGAGTGTGGGCAGAACTTGGTAGCCAAGTTCAAATAACATAGTTTTGTGCGCATCTTATAGATATTCATATGGTTCATAATCAAATTTATGCTTTCTTTCTTAATTAAGGCATTCTCGTGCTTCCCAGACCGTCAATAGATGTTGTAGGTCAAAAAATTGAAATTGGAAGACTATATGAAGCAGTTGACTTTCTTCTAAATTGGCAGATTTTGGAGTATGACATTAGAAATCTGTTACCTTGTGACGTTAGAAACCACAATTTTGTAATTCGATTGAAATTGATTTAAACAGTTTCAGTTTGTCTACTCTTCTTTGTCCCTGTGATTTGCCTTATAGAGTTTTGCCATATGGGCGCCATGAACTTTAATGAATTTGTTTGGGGTAAGTAACTTACTCTATTAAATACTTCAGTTACATGGAAATTTATTGAATGCCTGCTGCCTCCATCAATTCTCATAAGAGTGCACGTACAAAAAACAATACTTTAGTTACATGGAAAATTTATCAAATACCTACCGGCTCCATCAATTCTGATAACACAAACATGGAAATCCTAGAATCAAAGAGATGAATTATCCTTTAATTTATTTCTATTACTGTCTTAATGTCATTTAGTATAGGATTTTCCTTCTTATAATGTGAAAAAGAATTATGCTCACAATTTGCTTTTAGAATTATGCTCACAATTTGTTGTTATACTTGCTATTGAAGCCGTTCTAATTATATTATATATAATTAAAATGTAGATAAGGTGTTAGGGCATGTGTAATGTCATTCATTAATAAGAACGTTATTTAAACAAAGAAATTAGTCTAACATTTTTTTTTTTGTTTTTTTTTCCAGCAAAACCTTGAGACCGGGGGAGGGATGCAAGCCCTTACGTTTTATTCGCAAAAATCAAAGAGGCAGTACAAATTTCGGGGACTTATTAACTTCACTTAATTTGTAATTCAAATTGCCAGACTACTAAAATTATCTAATTCATTTTTGTCTGTTTTTTTTTTTTTCCAAACGATAGAAACTTTCCATTACTTCATCAAAGGATTACAAAACTGGAGCAAAGGCTCCTACATCATTTTTGGCTAAACTACTTAGCCAACTTGGAAAAGAATCAACCCAAGCTATCTCAGACACTAGATTTAAGGCAAATTTTGCCAAATGGTGTGCCACACAATTCCCTTCCCTCTTAATAAAAGAGAAGATACAGGACCTAAAACCCTTACAAAGTACCTTAATGTCAAAGAGGACAGCTCCTGCCAGATGATCATTCAAGCTTCCTTCTCTGATTTGATCAATAATTCCCCTGCAATCAGATTGGATAATAATGTTCATCCATCCATTACTCTGGGCAAACATGAGAGCTTGTCGTATTGCCGTAGCCTCTTCAACAGCAGGAACTCCCCTCCTACCTTCACAACCAGCCCAAGCACCCCTTAATTCCCCTCTGCTACCTCTAGCCACAACTCCCCAACCTACCTTTGCTGCAGTCTGTTTAATTGCTGCATCAGTATTTAAACATAGAAAATCCCCTGAAGGTGGTTCCCATGTAACCATCTTGTTTTCTTTATCCTTCCCTACTACCTCCTCGTCCCTTATTGCTAAATTTGCCATCTGGAATTCTAGCCACTCTTGTACCGCTTTGTTAGCTATTACACCTGGACATCTCCCTTCCCTATTAAACTGTATCTGGTTCCTGGATTTCCATATCTGCCAAAGTACATTAATAGTCAGCTCAACATGCTCCCTACCCTCCTTCCGAGCCCTTGCTTCCATCAAACCACTCCACCACTGCCAGAAATTATGTCTACAAGCCTTCAAACCATCCCAGCTAATTGGGGCAGCTTTCCATATTAGCTCAGCATGCTCACAGAAGAAAAACATATGCTCCATAGTTTCTGTCCCTTCTCCACAACAACAACACCTATCATTCCCCTGTCCAGTTCTCCTCCTAATTGTTTCATTAACTGGCAATATGCGTTGAAGACACTTCCAAATAAAATGCTTTAGCTTATGCTTAACGTTCAGGCTCCATAGAAACTTCCACACTCCTGATCTGGCTTCATTCCTGCTGCTGCCAACCTGTTGGAGACATTCCTTTCTACCTTTGGCCTGAATCTCTTTTGCCACCACATACCCAGATTTCACTGTGTACTCTCCTGATTTAGCCATTATCCAAACTAGTCTATCCCTGGCACCCATAGCACTTATTGGAATATTAAGTATTCTTTGACAATCCTCCTCCTCAAACAGGTTCCTCAACAATCCCTTATTCCACCTCCCTTCAGAAATCAGCTCATGAACTTTTTGTATATTACAAAGTTGAGGCTTTTTTGACCTTATTTTTCCATCCTCCACATCTAGCAGCCACTTATCTTCCCATATCCTAATCTGCTGACCATTTCCCACTTTTTTCCGTACCCCTTCTGCCAGAACCTCCCTTGAGCCTAAAATACTTTTCCATATCCAGGAATCCCCTGCATGGATTTTCATAGTCCAGATGGACGATCCTCTAAAGTACTTGCCCCTAATAATCTTACTAACTAACAGGTTAGGCCTTGTCAAAAATCTCCACAGCTGCTTAGCAAGCATAGCATTGTTAAACTGTTGGAGATCCCTAAAGCCCAACCCCCCTTTCCCTTTTACCTCAGACAGCCTCCTCCACTCCATCCAATGTATTTTCCTGTTTTCCTCCCTATCTCCCCACCAGAATTTTGCCATTTCTTTACAAATATCACTGCATAGGCCTTTTGGCAGTTTGCAACAACTCATAGCATATGCAGGTAAAGCCAAAATCACAGATTTGAGCAGTACCTCCTTACCAGCATTGCTCAGCAGCCTCTCCTTCCATCCTCCCAACCTATTGATGGCCCTCTCCCTGATGTAGTCAAAGACTTGCCTCTTTGGTCTTCCAATAACCATTGGCAAGCCTAGATACTTACTTTGCTTAGCCTCCTTCATCCCTCCCAAAATACTCAAAACTTCACCCTTAACTGAGTTCCCAGTATTCTTGCTAAAGAACACTGAGGACTTTTCAGCATTGATAGCTTGTCCCGAAGCTTCTCCATACAACTGCAATAGATTCATTACATGAACAGCCTCTTCTTTATTAGCTCTGCAAAACACCAATGTATCATCTGCAAAAAGGAGGTGAGACAAAGCTGGGCTCTGCTTAGCAATTTTGAGTCCAGAAATGTCATGATTAGACATAGCTCTCTTAAACAAACCTGACAATCCCTCAGAAACAAGTAAAAAAATGTAAGGAGACAGGGGGTCCCCTTGCCTAATCCCTCTTGTAGGTGTAACCAAGCCTCTCTTTTCCCCATTCAAATTAAACGAGTAGACAACAGAAGACATACACTTCCAAATCCAATTTCTCCACTTCTGACAAAAACCCATTTTTTCCATTATTTTTAGCACAAAAAGCCACTCTACTCTATCGTAGGCTTTGGTCATATCAAGCTTCAAAGCCATAAAAGCATTTGATCCACATCTTCTGTTATTCAAACAATGGATGAATTCATGTGCAATAACAACATTATCAATGATCTGTCTACCTGGAATAAAAGCTGACTGGTTTTGACTAACACAGTGATTTAAGAATGGTTTAAGTCTATTGACCAAGATTTTAGAAATAATCCTATAAACCACATTACACAAGCTAATAGGCCTAAACTGGGAAACAGACACTGGAGACTCAACTTTAGGAATCAGAGTAATGATGGTCTCATTGACAGCCTTCAGTAAATGCCCAGAATGAAAAAAACTGGAAATGGCATTTACTAAATCATTTTTTAGCACACTCCAGTATTGTTGGAAAAAGGCAGGAGTCATACCATCAGGTCCAGGAGCTTTGTTGGGTTGTAAAGAGAACACAGCTTTTCTGACTTCCATTTCTGAAACAGGTCTGACCAGTATAGCATTCATTTGGTCTGTGATCACTTGGGGGATCCCACTCAGAACTGGCTCAAACTGCTGAGGATTATTGGAAGTAAAGAGTCCCTGATAGTACCTATTGATTTCCTCCTCAATATCTGGCTCAGAGACACACCAAGATCCATCTTCTCTTTGCAAACTTGAAATATTATTCCTTCTCCTCCTCTCAGCAACACTAGCATGGAAAAATTTTGTATTTTTGTCACCATCCTGCAACCATTTGACTCTAGCTTTCTGCTGCCAGAACACCTTCTCTCTCCTATAAGCCTCCTCCAGCTTCTTTTTAAGCTCCCTCACCCTCCTATCTTTATTAGCTTGGCCATCTACCTTAGCCTCTGTAATCTTCTGTTTTAGCTCTACAATCTCCTTTTTTGCATTTTTACCCTTGTGCCTATTCCAGTTCAGAATAGCTACTTTGCAGTTTCTAATTTTTTGATGCAACTTAAAAAATCTAGAACCCTCCTGCTGTTTTCCCCATTCCCTGGAAACAATCTCTCCCACCTCCTTATTCTTTATCCAATTCCTATCAAAATAGAACCTTTTTTTCCATTTTCTACCCTTAGGCTCAGTGTCAAGCAGCAACATAGCATGATCAGAGGCATCATTTTGTATATGTAGGCACTTAGCCTTTTCATACTCTCTTCTCCACTGTCTACTACATAGAACTCTATCCAGACGTTCCTTTACTTCCCTCCCCTCCCAATTGTTTGACCATGTCCAAGGCATCCCTTCAAAGCCAATGTCAATAAGCTGATTAGTGTTTACAAACTCCCTGAAAATTTGAAAACTTCTATCAGACCTCCTACTACCCCCCCACTTCTCATCATTGGATAGGATATCATTCATGTCACCAGCCATCACCCAATTCTGACCCCAAACACTCATTTTATCTTCTATAATCCTCCATTGTTTCTCTCTAACCAGATCCTCACTACTAGCATATATACAAATCAGCCACCACCTATCTCTATTACCAATCCTCTCTATCAATATTTCAATAGTGAAGTCAGTATAAAGGATGTCACCAACCTTCAAATCATTCCTCCACATAACAGCCAACCCACCAGCTGTTCCCACAGGATCCACCACAAACAGTCTATCATATCTAAGCTTTAGCCTAACCTTATTCAACACTTCTTTCTTGTTTTTAGTTTCTGATAAGAAAATCAACTCAGGGGAGTGGAGCTTGACACTTTCCTCTATCTGGGGAACTGTCAAGGGGCTCCCAACACCTCGACAGTTCCACACCAGAGCTCTCATTGGGAATTGGGAGCCCCATTAAGGTAGGACTCCACCACCTCAGACACAAGTTCCATCCCCGCCACACTACTCACAATCTTACCTCTCTTCTGGTTTTCTCCCTGTTCCCAAATATTTTCCTTATCCTCACTCTCCCTCAGCTTCCTTTTACCCCATTCATTAGCAATGGCTATGTCCCCATTCTTATCCCCCAGAGGTATCCTTCTACTTACTTCACGAACTAATCTCTTCCACCCTTTATTTCCCTTATACTTCCTCCCTCTCATATCTATACTACCAACCTGCTCCTGTTGTCCAGTCACAGGGTCACTCCCCTTATCCCCTCTATCCTTTTCTTTACTGTCAGTATCGAGTCCATCAATCCACATGGAGTCAAACAGTTCCTTATCATTCAACCCCCCTCTCTGGCTATTCTCCTGTACTTCCTCCTCAGATGTAAAAATCAGACTCTCAGTGACTTTACTCTTCCCCTTAATAACATCTCCCCTCTTTTTTAGCTCAGACTGCAGGCTCTCCTTCTTAATTTCTTTTAAAACCACCCCTTGGTCCCTACTCTTTTTTGTTTCTGTCCCTACTGCCCCTGGACCCTTCTCTTTAGTTTCCTTACTCCCTTCTTCTACTGTATCAACATTAACCTCCACTAGCTTCCAGGGCAGACAGAGCTGCTCCTGCACCCTATCCCCCCACCCCTTAGCCACCTGTGGCCCTTCACCACCCATACTCTCCTCCCTACTAGAAGTATTCTGTTTCCTAATAGGGCTCCTCGCATTACTAGCTCTAAGCCAAGCTCCATACTGATTCTCCTTATCCATATTCACTCCCTTCACTCTACAGCTTTTCTCATTATGCCCCATAACCCCACAACAATAACAAAAATCAGGACATTTCTCATATTTGAATTCTATCCATCTAGTCCTACCCCCTAGCTTAACTGTGGTTCCTCTCAGCATAGGCTTAGTTAACTCCATCTCAACCAAAATTTTTAAGTGTTTCCCTTCCTTACCCCCACCATTAGGAATAATCACCTCTTTAACAGAACTGAAAACTCCCCCAATTTTCCTCCCAATGTCCTTAGTAATCCAATGTATAGGTAAATTCCACAGCTGAACCCAAATCCAAGTCCTATTAAAAGCTTCCAAGTTCTGCTCTAATCCCTCCTCCCATGGTAACACTACTAAAGGCAAATTATCATATACCCATGGCCTTCCTCTCAGCACCCTATCCATTTCCTGGTTATTTCTGAAAATAAACTGGAACATATTAACCCCTAGCTCTACGACTCTCAGGTTTCTGGCGAACGGCCACATATTATTTGTAAAACTCTTGATACCCGCAATGTTCGCAGTCTTCTCCCCCCCCCACCCTTCCAATAATGCTCAATTGACATTCAACTACCCCCTGAGCCAAGTCCTTACCATCTAATTCCACTCCCACAGCCTCCTCCTCTGTCAGAGCAAATTTCCTCAAAATTTCCTCCAAAACCTCAGTCATCCTGAACCACTACCAGTAAAATCCCCAACTAAACACAGACCAAAAGAAACAATACCAGTAACCTGTCCAATCAGAAACAGAAGCAACGAAAAGCAACCAGAAGCAACAAACGACCAAAAACAAAACGGAAACAACAAACACAACCGAACACGCACAAACACAAAGATAAGGAAACTTAGAATAACAAGACGAAGCAAAAACAAAAATGCAAACAGAAAATCACCTATACGCAGAGACTATATCTATGGAAGAAAAAGAAAAAGGACATACGAACGAACTGGAAGATGATAGCAAGAACACAAGCTCCGCAGAACCTCGAAACTAGCTTGCGCAGAGTACCGCTCACAGAACCACATCCAATAAGACAAGTAGAAATAGGCCGTCAACCTCATGATAATCAAATTATTCCACTGAATTCACCAATGAAGCAACATAGATGTGGATCGAAAACAAACAAAACAGAGTTAATTTGTTTTGATTTGTATTTTATGTGTTTGCTTGAAAAAGAAAGTACGGGAAAATTGAATTTGAAAAAACACGCTCAAACACCTACTAAAGGTGAGTTTGGCTCCCTACTTAGAGAGAGAAAGTAACCACCTACAAGAGGGACTCTTCGAATCTTAAAGTTTTTTTTGTCTGCTTATATTCTTTTATTCTATAAAAATGTTTTGCCATTAATCAAAAAGTAAATAGGTTTCGTAATTCAGCTAATTTAATTGAAAAAGGAAAAGAAGATCTGAGGACAAAGTTTTCTACATTTTCGTTGACATAGGATTTACAAACTCATATAAGAGCAGAAGATGCCATAATCATAAAGTAATCATAAGAATCACCCCACAAGAAGATGATACAATTGTTTCTTTCCACTCAATACAATCATTTATTTACACATTTGCATGGCATCAACCTATAGGATCTTCTGCACTCAACAGTTGAAATTGAAAAGGACACCATATCAAGACAATACCATCAAATATTTCCCAAGATCTTACCCCAAAAATCTTTAATAATAGTAAAAATTCTGATAATCGTCAATGGGATCTTCAAAACCCTCTAAATCGTCAAGGGAATAATATTCGTAAAACTCTAAATTGGATCTATTCGAATAAATCCCACCAGCATCAACCAACAGAGCTCTCTGTCCATCATTTCCGGCGAGACACACTAAAGCTTTTCTTGATTTCCCAGGGTGGGTAGCCTTGATTTGCTTCATGCCATGCCTAATCCTTGTAGGCCAATATTCCTACATCCTAATCTGACCAATGGCTTCCTCAATTCTTTTTTCCTCCATATCCGACTCATGCCAACGATTCTTGTTTGATACATGAACCATCCTTTTATACTCCTCCTCATCCACAATACGGCTTTGCTTCCTCATTGCCTCTTCCTCTATTAACTTCTTCATATACTCCTCCTGCCACCGTTGCTGCTGCTCAAGCTCCTTCCTTCTACGCAACTGGGCTTCCTCCTGGGAGATCTTAGGAGATGGCTTCTTCATCAAGGTCTTCTGTAGATCCCTTGCTTCCTGCTCGGCTAACCTGTCAGTCATGGCTTTCCGGGCAGCCGCCTCAACCCGTTTCTTGGCCTCTTCCTCTCGTTTCTTGGCCGCCCGGTGGGCCTTGTTGCCTTCCGCATCACGCCACTGCTCGTCTACTCTTTCACGAGCCTCGCGATTCCTGCGCTTGGCTTCTAAAACGCTCCTTCTAGCCTTTGCGGCTTAGCCTTTGGGATGAATAGCCTTCTTCCTGGACAGAGTCTCTGCATCCCTCTTCATTTTGTTTCTGCTCTCTATTAGACTTTTCTACTCGACCAGAATACAAGTTTCGTAGATGGGCTCTTGAGTATGACCCAGATTTATATAGAGTTTGTTAGGATGTAATTCCTTCGGTTTTAGGGTTTCAAATTGAGGCGGTTGGTTAATAGATTGGGCTGGATGAATAAAGAAAAGCAAATCTTGAGTATTGTTTTGGAAGGTGTGGGCGTGTGTTGTTGTGTGTGTTTCAGTTTGGGTTCTCATCATCTCTGCAACTCTGGTTTTGGGCCCCTTTTTTTCTCCCTTCTCTATCTCAAATTGTAAATTTTAAGAAAGAAAAATTGTAACTTTGGTTCCCAGTGTATCAACCATGCACCCGTCCCAATTTAGGCCCCGTTTGGAACCTGAATTTTTTGAAAGTTTGTCTAAAACTTTACTGTAGTGCACTGTAGAAGTTTTTGGAAAAATTTTTTAAGATGAAATTTTTTTTTTCCTTTTCTTTTTTTTTCTTTCTTCTTCTCTTTCTTTTTCTTTTTCTTTCTTTCTTTTTCTTTTCTTTCCTCTCTTCTTCTTCTTCTTCTTCTTCTTCCTTCCCCCTCCCCTTTCCCCGTTACCTCTGCCTCCCTAGCAGCCATGGTCCTACCAATTTTTTTTTTCTTTTTTTTCTTTTTCTCTTTCTTTTTCTCCTTTTCTTTTTTTTCCTCTCTTCTTCTTCTTTTTCTTCTTCTTCTTCCTTCCCCCTCCCCTTTCCCCGTTACCTCTGCCTCCCTAGCAGCCATGGTCCTACCAATTTTTTTTTCTTTTTTTTTCTTTTTCTCCTTTTCTTTTTTTTCCTCTCTTCTTCTTCTTTTTCTTCTTCTTCTTCCTTCTCCCTCCCTCTTCCCTCCCCCGCCACCTCTGCCTCGTTGAAGAACCAACAGCCTGCATGCCAAATTTTTTTTCTTTTTCTCTTCCCCTCTTCTCCCTCTCTACTCCCCTCTCCCCCTCTACTCCCCTTCACCCTCCCCCTCTCCCTCCCGAAGCCAGAGAACCAGTAGCGGAAGTTTTTTCAATTTTTTTTTGGTTTTTCTCTCCCCCTCTTGTCCATCTCCCTCTCCCCCTTTGCCCAATCTGGTCGCCTGACTAGATCGCAACTTGTGATCTAGTCGAGCGACTGGCTGCGATTTGGTCGCGCGACCAGATTGCAATTAGAGGAAGGGGAAGGGTGGCCAGGGAGGGGAGGGAAGGAGAGAGGGAGAGGGAGAAAGGAAGGAAAAAAAAAAAGGAAACGCCAGTGCCGGAATAGGTGGCCGGCGCCGGAAGCGGCGCCGGAAGTAGTGGCCGGCGATGAAGGTGTGGTGGATCGGGGTGGGGGAGAAAGAAGAAGAAAAGAGGAAGTTTTTTGTGTATTAGATATTTTGAAGTGTGTAGGTTAAAAAATTTGTTAAGTTTTTTTGGGTTCCTGTAACTAAAGTTGTTAAAAAACTAGTAGCTAAAAAACTTGGTCAAAAAACTCGGTTTCAAACAGGCCCTTATTTTGGAAAGAAAATCTGATCAATCTATCCAAGTTTGAGCGAAGGTCGACAATTGGCAAATTTCTTGCAATTGAGTAATGGACTGGGGGCACGTGAACATAATCGCTGAGATGTGCAAATGTTTTCAATGTTTATAACTGAAACTGTATTTTATTTTTTGGTCGTTTGTTATTTTCTTTATCTAAATCATATTCTATCCTAATCTATCTAGAGGAAGGTCTAGCTGGGCATACGGAGGATAGGTAAGTAGGAACTGAATCACCACCAGACTAGACGGGTACATTACGCACCCGTTTGAATTTTTTAAAAGAGCCACTTATTGTGACAATTCGTAAGAGTCAAGATTTGAAATTTTGACCTTCCACTCCAAAGACTGGTGGTTTTGTAACTAAAACTATTTAAAAAGACAATAGTTGTAGTTCTTCCTTCTTTTTTTTTTTTAATTGAAGTGGCTTAAACAATCTGATAAATGACCAATTGCTGGTAAAGTCAATTATTGCATATTTTTGCTCTTTTTTCTCACACCTCTTTCTCAAGTACAATTTTTTTTTAAAAAAAAAAAGTGTTGTAGACCAGAACACTAGGAAGATCAAGCAATTGCCTAGAAATGAGTCTTTAGAATTCAAAAGATTTTCATAACAATGGCTAGAGTTCAAATGAACTTCAAAGACTTGCATATATGAAAATGTCGACATTACATCATTCCTACCCAGATGCAATTACGAAGTTCAAATCAAGTCTGCTTAATCCTGCCCATAATTCATTACAAACCAAGAGGTTCATTCACTTAAGACAATTTCAACATTACACTAGATAAAAAGAAATATAATCTGGGACTTGAACATTAACTAAGAGACTAAAACAACAGCTCTTAGCTAATCCCGTGCAACAGCCACACATAACTTCATTTTGCGGGTCCAAGATCGATGTGAACATCTCTCATTCTGAGGGGTGTTGTACACATCTGATTTTTCCGAGTGCTATGTTCCACTTGATGACTGTGAAGACCCAAAATTTCTCTCAGATTTGGTTGATCATTAGGGGCAGAGGTTATTATCTTATCCTCAATGGCATCAAAGATTAATTGGGTCTTTTGAGCTAGCTTTCCTTGCATATCTCCTACTGGTACTTCCCCACATAAATCAGTAAATAGTAATTGAAAACAGCATTGTAGATTTCCAAAAAGATGTACATAAAAAAAAAGAGAATTCAAAGGAGCATAATGAACTAACAGTTGCTCTTTTGGATGAATTTTTGCTAGCTTTATTTGCATTAGAACTGGTGCTCACAACTTGAATTAAGAAAAACACACAATAACCATTTGTATAGAGACAAATTTGAGCCAACACACATAACAGCAATAGTAATTTACTCACAGGAATGTTATTCATCAGGTTGTCTACATCTATTTGGAAAGGACACTGATAGGATGACTTTCACTCATAGGATTTTGACCAGTTGCACAACTCTGACGAATTGCCCGTGACCTCTCTACATGATCAAATACTCTCAATTCTCATCCCTCATAATGAACATCAGATTTTGCGACACATTTAACCCATAAATAGCACTTTATGGTAATATTTGTGTTGTCACGTTCTGAATTTTGAGACAAACATAGCACACAAAAAAAAAAAAGAGAGAAGAAAGAAAGAAATCCAAATCAGGAGATGTACATATAATTGCAATTAATCAAGTAACCAAGCTTTGAAAGTTCTACATACTAGTAATACAAATTTAAGACACTGAAAAATGTTGGACTTGTGTGGGTCAGCCCATTTATGGGCCAGCGTAAAACATAAGTTACCAAGACTTGAGAGCTTTTCAAGTACGGAAATTAGAAGTAGCCGCATGAAAGCACTTTTCTTTTGCTAAGAAGAATTCAGCATAAAACATAAGTTACCAAGACTTGAGAGCTTTTCAAGTAACGGAAATTAGAAGTAGCCGCATGAAAGCACTTTTCTTTTGCTAAGAAGAATTCTAGCCGCACAATTTAAGAGAGAAATGAAGAGAGAGAAAGAGTGAGAGTTAGAGAGAGAAAGTTCTTTGCAACTTTGAAGCCTCGTTTGGAAGGTGATTTGAAATTCGATTGAAACGAAATTTTACATACGCGATCCTCTCATCAAATTTTACTCATTTACTGGTTCAAATTTTGGATTTCTTCTTCGTTTGGTAACACCTTTTCAAACCCAATTCTTTGATAATTGTAGTTTTTGGAGGTGAATTTGTAGCTATTTGACTTGGTTGATATTGGTGATATTATTGTCATCTAGATATTTTAGATAGACCTATGTATTTCTATTATTGTGATGGTGGAGATTTTTTTTATTGGACTAGATCCCGTGATTTTTTTCAATTTGAGTTTTTCACATAAAAAATCTTGGTGTCCTGTGTTTTTTATTTTTCTTGCATTCTATTATTACTGTTGCCATCGTTGCTTGGTATTTTGGTTTGTTCCTATTTTAACTGTTAACTGGTATTTGAGGAAAGAAAAATTTGTCCTGGGCTTACTCTGATATTGTATGCCTATACCGGTACCCTTTTCCCAACAAAAAAATACTATAATCACATAGGTCCAAATTAACCATCATCGAAACCCAACGCATAGAGCCATTGACTGGCATGAAAATGCCCCAACCGTGAGACCTAGCAAACCACGTCAAAAAAGAAAACTTTATATTTAGAGTTTTTGTGAATATCAAATTCTAACCAATTTTGTGCATTTATAGTACGAAGATCTTCTTTTCTATGGGTATGGGACAACATAAGCAGGATTTATGCTTTATTACCAAGAATTTAAGTGAAAGGTGCATACCGTAGTTCAAAGGTGGAGCCCTGCTCAATTCTTCAAGCCTCACCAACATTTCTTCTTCGCAGCTCCACTACCGCCGAGAATCGCACAAAGGTCTTCTAGATTTCCACACCGATTTGCAGTTACCGTCCATTGTCTTTATGGTGTTGGGTATTCTCTCTCGCTTTCTGCTAGAGAGAGAAGTATGAACAAAAAAAATGACTTTTTGATCCTGAAAGTTAATTTCCCCGATCTCTATTTTAGCCACTTCTTAATTAACAAAAAAGAAAAATTAAAAGAACTAGACTTTTTTCTAATAGTTTCATTGGTCAAAAAATGAAAAACTTTTAATTTTTAGCAAGTGACTGAACACATCCACGTTTTGTTACTTAATTGGAAGAGATCTATTAATTGCCCACTTTCAAGTAAAATTGGATAGATTGGGATCGGATTTACTTTTTGAAATAGATTGAGGATCAATTCCATGCATGAATGATACATTGAAAACCAAAACTACAATTTTCTCTTTTTAAGAAATAGCTAATGTCCTGAAGGGAAAAAAAATATGAATATTATTGCAAAAGAAGCAAAGAAGTAATTAACAGCACATGATCATCAAATCCCAATCAATTCAACTCTCAAGTCTTCCTTTTTAAGGCTTCATTTGGATGGATAGAAAATGGTAGGAAAGAAAGTACCCTGAACGAAAGTCTTATCATTGTTCATTTGGAAGTTATAACAAGGATGTAAAAGAAACGAAATGAATGGATAAAAGCCCCTTTAATTAGTGAAAAAAATTTCGCCCAAAATTGGGAAGAAAAGGACGGAACCTTCGTGGGCGCTAAAACATATTTTTAATATGACAATTTTGTTTTCTAATAGCTGATACAAAAATTTATTATTCCTGATGTGTTCTAAAGCCTGATTGTAAAAGCATCAATGCAAAGTTTTCTCAGTTCTATTCTCTCAACCAATAACAAAATACAGAATTCACTTGACTTTCGTTCTTCACCCACAATCCAATAACAAAAGGTATCTCTTTGGCTCAATCTCTTCTTTCTTTCTTTGCTCAATCTCCTCTAGAGAATTGTTGAAAAAGTATTTCTTTTGTGTAGATTGTTGTTATTTATATTCTAAATTTTTAGTTCATTTTCTGTCATAAAATTCTTGTCAATGAACTCTTGATTTTTATATTATTGATCTGTGATTATGTCTTGCATGGTTATGATACATGTAAGCTTCAACGGTGATACATGAATATGAAATTTGAATGCATATAATCTGTTTATTTATTTGCCTATAGTTGTTTTATTGTAAAAAGTAATAAAAGGATTGAAACTTTTGCTATTCTCCATGCAGATTCGATTTTTATTATTCCCAATAATGTTGAATCTACAATGCTAATCACATCTCCTTTTTAAACCAACAACCTTGCATGCAAAAGAACAATATATATTGTAAAATGATCAATCTAGAGTCCATAAGCAGTATGCTAATCTCTTTTATTGTGACAATGCATCTTTCTTTGAAGTGATTAAAAAGATGATAATACTAGAAGTATTGCTTTGAATGGAGGCTGATCGTAAAAAACAAAATTAGGCCTAACAAGATAGTGGTCCTATGACAACAAAATAAATCACATTTTGTCATGTTAGTTGATATCACTAGATCTCCTATTATGTAGAAGTTCTATCTATGTTTATAGAGGTGTCTTCGATTGAAATGAAGACATGAAAAATCTAATGCCTGATCAACTTAATTTAGAGCAATAAAGAATTTGTCAATAAAGTTTGAGTAGACAAAATGGTATTTATATATGAGTACCTTCGCTTATAAACATCTTTTATATATTCAGATATTGCATTATTCTTATTATTTACCATAGATTATGTTAACACTTTAAAAACATTACTATTAGAGAATACTCCTCTTTATATTGATGTTTAGAGTTTTGGCATTATACCTGATAATGACTCCACAACTTTTGTAAATAAATAAAATCTGTTTTTTAATTATCCATTCATTCATAATTTTAGTGTCCTAATGCAAACCTTTTTAGATGGATAAGAAACAAAATGAAGTCAACGGAGAATATGACATTCAACAAATGAAGCGACAATTGGTTGTTACGGAAATTGTTTGTGATAGGGGAAAAACACCTCGAGAGAATTCACCAAAGAAGCCCAATATATAAGTCAAGAACCCAACTTTGACCCAAAAACTTAAGTCATTAGGTCTCGAACCCATACTTATATATGAACTGCTCTTTCTCTATTTCTCAAACCAATGTGGGACATAATTCTTTACTCATGAATCTAACAGTTTGTTATGTAATAAAGTTGATAATATATCTGTTGGATAACGATCTACACAATGTCATTTAGTATGAGAGGAATTATTGATGTAACTTAGTACAAATGGATATTTGAGTAAGGTTATCCATATGGGGCCAGAAACTTCTAGAGCTTATATGATTTATTACAAACACATGGTGGTTTACAAACTGCTGAAAGAGCCACGGTGCAAGAACAAGTTGTTAAATTTCTCCATATATTAACAATTCTCTCAAAAAACATCACAATGTCATACTTTTATTGCCGTTCTAGAGAAACTATTATTCATCATATCATAGAGGTTTATGAGTAGTTATAGCATTGGAGGATCAATTTCTTTAGCAGCCTACAGGAGAACAAGTTCCTCCAGAAATACTTAATAGTGAAAGATTTTGTCCATATTTTAAGGTGATATCAATTTTTTGACACCTTATTTTAAATTCATATAGAAATTATACTTTGTTAGAATTGTCAGGATTGTGTGGGTGCAATTGATGGAGCATATGTTCACGTTAAGGTGCCTAGTGCTGATGCAGCAAAATATCGTGGTAGAAAAGGGCATCCAACACAAATGTGCAAGCTGCATGTTCTTTGAATATGAGATTCACATATGTTCTACGCGATTGGAAGGAATTGTATCGAATTCAAGGATCATAAAAAATGCACTCACAAGAGAAGATGAATTAATCATTCCTAATGGTAATACTTAGTTAATTATTCTTAGTGTATTTAATCAATTAGTATCTATTTTATATTTGTATAAGTAATTATTATCTTGTTGATGTTGGATTCAAATTCAAAAGGGGCTTCTTAGAAATGTAAGGTATCAATTGAACGAATACTCAAATCAACAACTACAAAACTTTCGAGAACTATTCAATTTGTGGCATTCATCATTGCATAATGCAATTGAGAGAGCATTTGGTGTCTTGAAAAAATGGTTTCCAATCATTGGAGATACTCAACCAACTTATAGTGTTGGAATACAATCACAAATTGTGATTGCTTGTTGTATATTACATAATTTTCTCATGGAATTTGACCCTGACTTAGAGTACATTAATAAAGTGGATGAAGAATTGGCACGCCAATCTCCATTAGAGGAAAAAAGTGGAGATACAAGCACTGAAAAAGATTTTGCTCTAGGAGAAAGTTTAAGGAATGAAATAGCAATGCAAATGTGGAATGATTATATACTATGACTTGTTGACTTGATGCTAATTTTTTTTTGTTTAAGTTGTGTTGTTGACTTGTGCTCTTGTATTGGTACTGTGAGTTTATAAATACAAGTTGCCACATGAATCTTCTTTTGTCCAGTCATGATTTTGTATGTTTTTTGATCTACAGAACGATGTATTCATAACAAAATTAATATAAAACTTTTATTTTGATATAAGTTCACTTCTTGTATAGACATCCAATAGTATATTTGAAGTCTTCAAAAGCTGTTCTCTCTCTCAAAGAACAATCCATTCATTACCATGTCTATACCTTTCACATGCTAAACTTCATCATAATAAGGCCATTAATTTTTCTTCTCATCAAAGCACATTGTTCTTTGAGAAAGAGTGGGGCTATTCAAAGTTTAACCTCAGAAGAATTAGGATGTCATCTATGTAAACTATGCTGAATGAGATATAAGGGTTAAATATATCATTCATTATCTTCTAAAATTCTAACGGAGCATTTTTTTAATCCAAAAGGCATTACCTTCCATTCATAATGTCCAAAGGGTGTTGTAAATGTAGTTTTATATCTATCTTCTTGTGCTATTAGTATTTGTCAATATCCAGATTTTAGATCAAACTTTGAGAATATTTTTGCATTAAGTAATCTATTTAATAAATCTTTTTTATTTGGAATTGGATATCTAATCCATTTTAACACTTTATTTAGTGGTTTATAATTTATTACTAATTGTGGTACTCCTCTTTCTTTTTCTACTTGATTCATGACATAAAATGCAACACAACACCATGGTGATTTTGATGGGGTGATTAATCCTTTGTCTAACAAATTTTTTATCTCTTTTTTACATAATTCAAATAATTCAGAATTCATCTGTATTGGTCTAGTTTTCGTTGGGATATCTTTTTCATTAAAATTTTTTTCATAGGGTAATTTGATTATATGCTTTTTCTATCCTAGAATGCATTTGGTATTTCTGCACATACTTCCTTCTTTACTATTCTAAAATTCTTTTTTGCATAGCTATTTCTTTTAATTGTTCTTCTATTTTTAAATATGATTTTTCTTCTTTAATATAATTTATTTGTTGTTTTTTAACATGTTGAATAGTATTTATTGTTTTATAAATAGAAGAGGATTGTAATACTAGTAATTCTTTTTGTTTTATTGGTGTTAGGAATTTGAAAATTATAATTTTCCCATAATATTTACATGAACTCCTTCACTATTTATAGCAAAAGGATATATTTGAATAAAGAGGGTGTTCCAAAAATTACATCTATGTGAATATTTTTACTACAATAAAATCATGTCTTATACAATAATTATTATTGCATATTGATTCCTTAGTAAATTTATATTTTACCTGTAACTTTTCTCCATTTGCAGCTCTTAATTCTTC
This sequence comes from Coffea arabica, assembly GCF_036785885.1. Lineage (NCBI taxonomy): Eukaryota > Viridiplantae > Streptophyta > Magnoliopsida > Gentianales > Rubiaceae > Coffea > Coffea arabica. The sequence continues at coordinate 36,628,258 of NC_092313.1, forward strand.
ATTTGTTCTTTCACAATACTTTGTTGAGAATAATCCTTCTTTTTATACAACTTTGGCCTGCTTCACTATCTAATAGAGTTACAAATGTTTATTTAAAATCTTCTATCTATATTGTGACTAATCCATGCCATTTTTGAAATGTTATTTTCAATTGTATTTAAATATTGTTTTTCATCTGATGGGTATTCAAGAATAACTATTTCATCTGTTTTTGATGTAGAAGGTTGATCTATGGATTGATGTTTTATTAATGATATTCTTGCTTCAATTTCTGAGTCTTTTGTTTTTAACTCTAATATTTCATTTTGTAGTTGTTTCATTGGTGTTCTTAGATCATTAATTTCTATTTGGAGGTCTTTATTAGTTTCTTTTCTTATGTTATTCATATTTGGGTATTTATCTATTAATTTTGAACTGCTAAAAGGTTCTATTATCTTTGGCATTTTATCTTCCTGTAAAATTAGATCTTTTATTCTTTCTAAATATTCTTTTTTAGTTTTAGGGTCATTTATTTTTCCATAATGATAAGTGAATATTTAACGTGCATTTTGTACAAGTTTGGCATGAACTTTTGGTATGTTTTGAGAAGATTGAAGTCATATTTGAACTCTTTTGGTGATAATTGTTTAAAGATTGTTTAAGTGTTCAAAACTTGATAAATGAGTAGATTAATGCGTTAATTTTGTGAAATTGTGAAGGATATTGATATATGAAATTCATGCACGAGATGAAGGAAATGTAAGGATCGTCCAGAGGATAAAGTACAAAAGAAACTAGGAGCAAAAATGAAGAATAAGGAAAAGAAGTGAAAAACTGGAAAATGACCAGCACGGATCCGAGCTCGGATTCGTGTGAGCAAAGGGTGATCCGAGCTCTCGTCTGTACTTCTGGAGCAGTGTATCCGAGGACAAACGATCCGAGCTCGGAGAAAGTCCTCGGATCGATAAGATCCGAGCTCGGATCTATCTTCACCCCTCTGATCCGAGGCTCGGATCTGCCTCTCTTTTTAGCAAGTGGCACAGCCGTTTTTTCTCACTTTTCACACAACTTTCCAACTATCTTGGGAGAGAAAATTCGGTGGCACATACTTCTGCAACGAAAGAGAAAATCAAATGAGTTATTGACTAGTCAAACAACATATCTTTTAACTTCCTTTACAAAATCTAAGTGGTTAAAATCATGAAGGAGAAAAAATGCCTTTCTACCACTTTTTATGCAGAGACACAAAGGAGAAGCTGGATATCACCTTACGTAACTAGTTTTCTTTCTTGTAACTAGTTTCTCTCTAGTTAGGAGTTTTGTAGAAGCATTTGGGAGTTTTCACTTGTAATCATCTTGTGCAAGAACATAGCAGAAATTGGAGGGCTTCACCATCAATTGGCTAAGCTTTCTTTTATCTTTCTTGTACTTGTACTTTATGATGTTTTGCATTAATAAACTTGTGAGTTTGATTGTTAAATCATTCATGAGTAGCTAAACTTCTTAATCTAGGGAGTAGATGAAACTTATGGCTAAATAAGACTAATTGAATGTGATTTACACTTGTTATATCTTGTATTAACTTGTCTACTTGTGCAGTTGTGATTACTTGTTATTGATTGATCACCAATAGCATGTTTATAGTTGTTATTATTCAATGAGAATTGGTAGTAACAATGGAAACACATGAGTAGAGCTTACGTTGTATGTTCATGAAAATAGAGATACACTTAGGTGGATTACTTAGCATTTCATGAAAGAAAACAAAGTAGTAGTAGTATTTCACCATGAAAATAGGGAAAACTAAACTACTCTAAGCCATTTTATCATGAGAATGAGATTTGGTAATCTTGGAAATGAATCTCTGGTTGAACAAGAATAATAACAAGAGGTAAATCTATTCGTTTGTGTGGTTTATGCCATAAGTGGAATCTACATCCCTAGATTCAATCTTTAGTGAAATTTCTCCATTTGCATTTAACATTGATTAAACCAGATTTGTAGACAATAGCATTATAACTTTCTCTGCTCAAATTCATTTGTAAGTCTAAATAATAGAGAAAAATAAGGGCTTAGTACTTGTTCAATTTGCTTCTCGTGGGATCGACCCGATACATACCCTACATTACGATTTCGGCCTGTATATGTGAGAACCCGTTTTGCCCTAATATTTTCCTAGGGTTTTTCCCCCCTTAAATTTCATGTTTTCTGCATTTTCTGGCCTAGGAATATTTTCTTGGTGGATTTCATGAGCAGTTATAGTTTTTTAGATGATTTTTCTAGTATTGGAGAGTTTTTAGAAAATTAAGACTAGATATTGGACGTGGGACCCACTAGTGCGAAAAGTTCGGGAAAATTCGGCCAATACGGTTAAGTTTCGGATACTGTGGAAAATTTATCGGGTGTTAAGAGATAAGTAGTATGTGTGAAGTGATTGATGTGAGAGAGAAAAGAATGATAAGAATGCATTTAATGAGGTGACAAGTGTCACATAAGTATTGGTTTGACCTTAAGAAATACTATTCACATTTTTGACCTTTGACCCAACTTGGTTATATATCTTCAAAAATCACAAAAATGCACCATTTTTCACTCTTGATGGCCGAACCTCTCAAGCTCAAAGAAGGAAGGAAATTCTTCAACTTTTAGCTTCCATTTCACTCAATCTTCCACAACTAATCACCTAGAATAGATTCTACTCCATAAAATTCTTCCTTCTAATGATAGTAAGTTGTTTGGTGAACTTTGTTTGAAGGACTAAGGTGCACAACATCTTCCTCTCTCTTGGTTCTTGGTAAGTGAAGCTTGAAACACCCTACTACACCTAATGATGCTTATGTTGTGCTTATTAGTGATAAGAGTGCTGAAATTTCTGGTTTTTATCTTGATTTGAAGAGTTTTGGTGAAGTTTTTATTTTATTGGGAATTTTTCTGGTTTAATATGAATGGGATGTTGTGGCCTTGTATGATGAATGGTAATGGCTGATAATGACTCTATGAGGTGTATTGGATAGGAAAATATAATCAATTTTGGATTTGGATGGAAAATGGAAAGTTAGGGTTCATATTATTCCCAATTCTGTCCGAAATTTTAGGTCATAGCTAGAGGCCGAATTGGACTTTGCTCAAAACATGAAAGTTGTAGGTATTGGTGAGTATGAAGTGCCTACAAAATTTCAGGGCATTTGGAGTAGTATAGAGAGAGTTATGCCGTTTTTACTGTTGCTGTTTTTGGTGAACAGAATGTGCGGAACTGCGATAGTAATTGCCTATTTTGACTGGATTTGGTTTGGATTTTTAAGTTGGTGTCTTCTGATGAAATGTAGCTGGATATCTTAGCTAACTTATGCCTTTGGAATTTCGGCATTTGGACCTGTGTAGGCTGAGATTGACGTATTACAGTTTTGTGTGATTTGGGAACCTGCAATTTCGGTTCTGGTTTGGTATTTGGCACTTTTGACCTAGTTGTGCTAGGATTTGGACTGAGAGGCCTTCTACATTGTTGTATCCCTGTTTCATAGCTTCGAAACGGTGGGTCTTACACCCCCAACCGATAATTGTAGTGAGAGTTGTGCCATTACCGCATTATGACGTCAAAACCGGTTTTCTTATCAAGGCCAACATTAAAGCCTTTCTTAATTTCTGGTTTGCTTTCATGCTAGTATATGTTTATAAAACCCTATTGGGGTTGTGAATTGGTGTTGTTTATGGCTCGGTATGGTTTCTTGTTTTATGATATTGTGAGCTATGGAACGGCTCTTGACATGAAATGCTTATATGTGTGTTGTTGGGTTGTGATTGAAGAAAAATAATGAAGCCTTATGGCTGGAGAATTTGGTAAACACAAAGGGCATGCTGCCCGCATTTTTACTCGAAATTTAGAAAACTATATTCTCGACTTGAGTAAAGGTTACGTATTTAACACTTGAATTTCCATGCATGAAACCCTATTGGATTATAATTGGCTTGGCTTTGTGACTCGTTATCGAGTCTTATGGTAATTGTTCACTTGTTCTAGGAGGAAACGGTGGTGCACGACGTTCGTTTAACGACGGTGCATGAAACATCATTTTCTCACTTGGTGAGTATACTACTCACCTACTTGTTATAATGTGGCTTTGTGCTATGTGTATTTGATGCCTTGAAGGCTTACTTGGTTATTGGGAATGATTGAGGTGAGGGTGTACTTGATCGCCCTCACCCCTTGTGATTTTATTCATGACTATTCATTGTTTTACTGAAAGACTGCACTGGATATATGAGATACTGCATTCCATTCATGGAAACTGATTTGGTGTCGTTGGACGAGTATCCAATGGCTTTACTACATTTATGAGCTCAACCCCGTATGGTAGTTAATTGGATCGAGCCGGCGAGGGCTTGGTCGTGAAAATTATCATGCCACGGGGACTGTACTGGGGAACCTTGTGGTAATGAGACCCTTGGTTCCGGTAAACTCGAGTATTACCAAAATGACTGAATGGAGTGCGGGCCCGGTTGGGGTATGTTGGGTGGAAGGAATGAAAGTGAAGTGAGGTCTACGGTTTGGTACTTTTAACATTGACGGAGGGTCAATGAGTGTGGATCAAGAATGTAAGCGTGGAAATGGGCTCTTGAGAGCCGACCGTATCCTTTCACTGAATTGCTTTACTTCGAAATTGTATACTTGACTTGAATGGTTATGCTTATGTGATCTTAACTGCTATTGTGATAGTTGCTCACTGAGCTTTAGCTCACACCGTTCCATTTGTTTTCCTTACAGGAAAATGAACACTTTTGGAAAAGATTGTAATAGTTGAATGACAAGTTGAGCTCATGTACATGTATTTTGAATAGCTCCTTGAGGGTGAAACCCTAAGTGTTTTGTTTCCTCCAATGTTTGTTTGGTTTGTAATTGGTTATTGTACATGTATGGATTAGTTGGATATTTTGGTATGCCGATTTGGCTTGGAATGTTGGATTTCAATGTATATATGCTTGGTTGATGTTTGGCTGAACTTTGAATCGATTTGGATTTCAAACGGCAAAAGGAAAATTTTGAACGAAAAGTCACTGGACTGAATCCGGCCAGATTCCGGCCGGATTCTGACGTGGCCTGCACTATTCATCTTCGGCAAATTTTTTCGTTTTTTATATTTTGACTCTTTTGACTTGTTTACGTGCAATGGGATGTTCCGGAACGTTATAGATCGACGTAAACTGTACCGTAGTCCTGGCGAGAGCTGGGCAGGCAGTCCGCTAACCCCTTTGGTTCGCCTTAGGGGAAAGTGGGGCTGTCACAGTATACTTGCAGTCAACGAGTATAAAATCGGATTTAAACTTGCATTGATATAAAAATTTCGTCAAGTTTTTGGCGCCGTTATCGGGGAGCGGTAATATTAGGGCCTAATCATCTCTATTAATTTAGATATTTTCATTGTTTTTATTCAAGTTGTTTATAGTTGATTTTAATAATTAAAACTGCAAAATTTCTCTGGTTTTTATTTGTAGTGTATGCATCGATCAAATCGAGAAGTTGCACTTTTCGATCCTGAAATTGAGAGGACACTATGGAGACAAAGGAGGAATACACCGCATCAAGAGGAACAAGAGGTTTGGCAGTCGATAGAAGAAATCTTGATAGAATTACCTTTTGAGGAAGAAATGGCGGAAAATGAACCAAATAGGCGAATTCTACTAGATTTTGCTTTACCGGGAACAGAAGATTCTCAAACTAGCATTGTAAGGCCAACGGTAAATGTCAATAATTTTGAGATTAAACCATCATTGATTCAAATGGTACAACAATCTCAATATGGAGGTAATGCTACCGAAGATCCAAATTCTCACTTGTCAACATTTCTTGAAATTTGTGATACAATTAAGTTTAATGATGTTAGTGATGATGCAATTAAACTTCGATTGTTTCCATTTTCATTAAGGGACAAGGCCAAGGTTTGGTTACAATCTCATCCTCCAAATACTTTTACTACTTGGGCTGAATTAGCTAAGGCATTTCTAAATAAATTCTTTCCACCCGGAAAAACTGCTAAACTCAGAATGGATATAACTAGTTTCTTTCAACAGGAAGGAGAGACATTGTATGAAACTTGGGAGCGCTATCGGGAACTGCAAAGAAGATGTTCTCATCACGGTTTACCAGATTGGTTAGTAGTCCAAACTTTTACAATAGTCTCACCTATCCAACAAAGACGCATGTAGATGCGGCAGCGGGAAGAGCATTGATGGGAAAGATAGTTGAGAAAGCTCAACAATTGATTGAAGAAATAGCTGCTAACAACTATCAATGGGCCAACGAACGAGGTAATACAAGGAGAACCGCAGGTATGCTTGAAGTAGATACCTTGAATATGTTAAGTGCAAAGATGGATAATGTGGTTAAGATATTTAATAGGCAAGTTGGTTTCTAGTTCCAATCAAGGAGTAATTGTTGCATGTTGTACTACTTGCGGCGGAGATCATGATGATTCTATGTGTTCTAGTAGTGAATAGGTTCAATATCTTAACAATTACAACCATTCACCCCAAAACAATCCATACTCCAATACCTACAATCCAGGATGGCGTAATCACCCGAAATTTTGGATGGAAGGATCAAGGAAACTAACAAAGACCAGATAATCCACCGGATTTTCAACCGAAGCAACCACTTTCGGAGGCCAAATCAGCTTGGGAATTGGCAATTAAAAAGCTGGCAAATGTGTCAAATGATAAAATTGAAAAGTTAGCCAGTGCCACTACTCAACGGTTTTGAAAGAATTGAGGGAATGATGGATCAACTCACCAATATGTACAGGAATGTCGAGCTCCAATTAGGCCAAATCGCTAATGCGGTTAATAATTGAAACCAAGGGGATTTACCTAGCAAGACAGAGGTGAACCCAAGGAAGCATGTGAAGGTCATAACCCTCAGAAGTGGTAAGGAAGTAGGTGAACTACCTGTAGTTGAAAGTGAGAGAAAATATGAAAGAAGAAAAAACAAACAATTGAGTAAATTGGGAGTTGATAACAATACAATTGAAGGGAAAGGAAAGGTGGAAGAGTGTGAGCCACAAATAGAAGAAACAACACCAATTCCTCCACCGGTGCCATTTCCTCAAAGATTGAAGCCTTCGAGAAATGATAAAGAATTTGAAAAGTTTGTCAACATTTTCAAACAATTACATATTAATATTCCTTTTGTTGATGCTATTTTGCAGATTCCTTCATACGCAAAGTTTCTCAAGGAGATAATGACTAAGAAAAGGAAATTAGTAGACAGTGAGACAATTGCATTAACGAAAGAATGTAGTGCTATCATACAAAACAAATTGCCACCAAAGTTGAAAGATCCAGGGAGTTTCACAGTTCCTTACACTATTGGTAATGTAGAATTCTCTAAAACACTTTGTGACCTTGGTGCAAGTGTGTCATTGATCACTTTAACTGTGGCTAGGCAATTGGGGTTGAAAGAGTTAAAACGCACTAATATTTCTTTGTAATTGGCTAACAGATCTATTAGACATCCAATGGGTATTTTGGAAAATGTGCTTATTAAAGTGCAGAAATTCATTATTCCTGTCGACTTTGTTGTTTTAGATATGGAGGAAGATGTAAATGTATCTATTATACTTGATAGACCATTTCTGGCCACTGCAGGTATAATAATAGATGTTAAACGTGGTAAGTTCAAGTTCCAAATTGGTGAAGAGGAAGTGGAGTTTGATTTGAGTAAAGTGAAAAAATATCTCTCTTTTACTGACCATGTTTATTCTGTTGACATATGTGATGAATTAGCATTAGAGATGAGTCAAGTTAATTTTGATGATGATTCTCTTGAACTTTGTCTTAATGGTGTAGGCTTACAAGAGGAGCAAGTTGAAGAAATGACTGAATTTTTGCAGGCACAGGTTCCTTACAAAAGGAGGAATACATATGAGGAGTTAGGACTGAGCAAAGGATTACCGCCACCATCGTGTGAGCAAGTTCCACGGCTTGAACTTAAGCCGCTGTCTAAACACCTCAAATATGTATTTCTTGGAGAAAAAGAGACATTGCCTGTGATTGTAAATTCTACACTAGATGAGGAACAACTACGCAAACTCTTACGTGTTTTGAGCAAGTATTTAAAGGCAATAGGATGGACGATTTCTGATATCAAAAGAATTAGTCCAACTATTTGTATACACAGGATTTTGTTGGAAGCAAATTCTAATCCGGTGGTTGAAACTCAAAGAATGTTAAATCCAAACATGAAAGAAGTGGTAAGAGTAGAGATTCTTAAATGGCTGGATGCAGGTATAATTTTTCCAATTTCTAATAGTGTTTGGATTTCTGCTATACATGTAATGCCAAAGAAAGGGGGGACAACCATAGTACGTGGTAACAATGATGAAATGATTCCATCTAGAGTTGTAGTTGGGTGGCGAGTTTGTATAGATTATAGAAAACTGAATATAGCCACTAGAAAGGATCATTTTCCTCTTCCTTTTTTGATCAAATGGTAGAAAGATTGGCCGGATATGAATTTTATTGTTTCTTGAATGATTTTTCAGGATACAATCAAATAGTCATTGCACCGGAAGATCAAGAGAAAACTACATTCATTTGTCCTTACGTCACTTTTGCATTTCGAAGAATGTCTTTTGGACTGTGCAATGCACCGGCCACCTTTCAACGATGCATGATGGCAATTTTCTCTGATTTTAATGAGAAAATTATGAAAATCTTCATGGATGATTTTTCTGTATTTGGATCTACTTATGATCATTGTCTTAACAATTTAGATCTAATTATGCAGAGATGTGAAGAAACAAACCTTGTACTCAATTGGAAAAAATGTTACTTCATGGTTTGTGAGGGTAATGTGCTAGGCCACAAAATTTCTTCAGAAGGTATTGAGATAGATCAAACCAAGTAGAGGTTATTGAGAGAATGCCTCCACCTATCAATATGAAAGGCATTCGAAAATTTATTGGACACGTGGGATTTTATCGACGGTTTATTAAGGATTTCTCCAAAATTGCTAAACCTTTATGTGAATTAATAGCAAAAGAGGTTCATTTTCACTTTAATAATGAGTGTTTATTTGCTTTTAATAGGTCGAAAAAAGAACTTGTCTCCGCACCCATAATAGCATCACCGGATTGGAGCTTGCCATTCGAATTAATGTGTGATGCAAGTGTTTGTGCAGTTGGAGCTGTTCTTGGGCAAAAACATGATGAGCGACTTCATGTCATTTATTATGCAAGTAAAATGTTAAATGAAGCCCAAGTTAACTATGCAACAACAAAGAAGGAGTTGCTAGCAGTGATATTTGAATTGGATAAATTTAGACCGTACTTTGTAGGATCTAAAGTTATCATTTATACCGACCATGCAGCACTCAAATATTTGTTAAATAAGAAAGATGCAAAACCTCGACTAATTCGATGGATTTTATTATTGTAGGAATTTAATTTGGAGATCAAAGATAAAAAGGATCCGAGAACTTAGTTGCTGATCATCTTTCTAGACTGGAAAACATGCCTCAAGAAGACCATTCTTTCATTCAAGAAGAATTTCCAGATGAATTTTTAATGGCAATTTATAAGTCACCATAGTATGCTGATGTAGTTAACTTTGTAGTTAGTAGAGTGATACCAAGTGATTTGAATTCTCATCAAAAGAAAAAGTTCTTAAATGATGCTAAACATTATTTTTGGGAGGAACCATTCTTTTGCAAACATTGTGCAGATGAAATAATTAGAAGATATGTTTCGGAAGATGAGGTACATAGTATTTTAATGCATTGTCATACTCTTAAAACGGGAGGTCATTTTAGTACAACTAAGACCGTAATAAAGATATGACAATCTAGATTTTATTGGCCTACTATGTACCGAGATGCTAGAAATTGGGTTAAAAGTTGTGATCAATGCCAAAGAACCGGTAATATCTCAAGAAAGAATGAAATGCCTTTGACTACATATTTGGAAGTTGAGTTATTTGACGTTTGGAGCATTGATTTTATGGGACCATTTCCTAACTCATATAATAATAAGTACATCCTATTAGCAGTTGATTATGTTTCTAAATGGGTGGAGGCCATTCCTTCACAAACTAATGATGCTAAAGTTGTGTTTCAATTCCTTAAACGGAACATATTTTGTAGGTTTGGAGTTCCAAAGGCAATAATAAGCGATGAAGGTAAGCATTTTTGTAATAAAATTATAGACACCTTGTTGCTTAAATATGGTTGTAGGCATAAAAAGTCATTTCCCTATCATCCTCAAGCCAATGGTCAAGCGGAGTTGGCCAACCAGAAAATTAAAATCATTTTAGAGAAAACGGTCAACCGATCGAGAAAGGATTGGACAAACAAGCTTGAAGATGCTTCGTGGGCGTATAGAACGGCATTTAAAACGCCATTGGGAATGTCCCCATATAAGCTTATTTATGGAAAAGCATGTCATTTACCTGTAAAAATAGAACATAAAACTTATTCGGCCATTAAAGCTATTAATTTTGAATTTAAATCTGCAGGTGAAAAGAGAATGTTCGAATTAAGCGAATTGGAGGAATTGCGGTTGATTTCGTATGAGAATGCCAAGATTTACAAAGAAAAAGTGAAATTTTGGCATGATAAACACATTCTTCCTAAGCATTTTGAAGAAGGGCAAAAGGTGTTATTGTTTAACTCAAGACTTAAATTATTCCCTGGAAAGCTTAAGTCTCGATGGTCCGGGCCATTTGAAGTGATTCACATGTTTCCTTATGGAACAGTGGAAATAAAAGGAGAAAATGGTGCCTCATTCAAAGTGAATGGTCAAAGATTGAAACTCTATTTGGCCGGAGAAAAGGTTCCTAAAGGAGAAATTTACTCCTTAGGAAACGCAATGGAGAGTTAAAGAAGTTATAAGAGAGTCGAACTTAACGACTCTAAACAAAGCGCTTGTTGGGAGGCAACTCAATAATAATATTGTAGTTGTGTGTTTTTATGTATTTCTTACATTTTGGTGTGATTTAATTGACTAATTAGATATATTTCACTTGTTTGTAGGAGGTACCAGAGTTTCATCATTCATTTTGGAGGTACAATTGAAGAACAAGTGTAAAAAGGGAGGTTTTCTTACCAAATTGTACTTTAAGTGTTTAGAATTACCATTCATATATATAGTGTGTATTTCAAGTATATTCAAGTGAGTTTTTGTGATAACATGTTTATAAATGCTCATGGACTCATTTGATGTGCATTTAATGCCCAAAAGTGCCATTTTGGTGTAAAAGTACAAAAATGATCAAAGAATCTCACCCCTTGATTTGCAATGTAGATGTGTTTGATGTGTTTCGAGAGGTTGGATATTGTGTTTATGGTATATTACATGTGCGTGGGAGGTTGGAATTGATAAAAGGTTTGTCCAAATGTGTAATTTGGAATTTGCCGGAAAAGGGAGAAAAAATTTGAAAAATTGCAGTCTCTGCAATTAGTACAGAAAAAGACAAATCCGAGCTCGGATCCGACTCAACCTAGACGGATCCGACCTCGAACCAGCTTGATGATCAAAGCGAAATTAGAGATTCGTCCTTGGATTCAGAAAGATTCGAGGGCTCGTCTGTGTTTCTGGTGAGACGGATCCGAGCTCTAGGATCCGAGTTCGGATCGTGAGATTTTGAAATATGGAAAAGGAAATCCGAGCTCGGATCCATTAAAACCCTGTTAGATCCGAGGGCTCGGCGAAACTTCTGGAGTGACGGATCCGAACCCTGTCGGATCCGAGGGCTGCTAGAACCGATCCGACCTCGGATCGGTTAACGATATGAGCAGAACCGCGGCCTCGGTTCCTCATTTTCCAGCTTTCTTCTTCTTCTCTCTCATCGAAACCCTAGCCCTCTCTCTCTAATCTTCCCGTTTATCCATCAATTCTTCAATTTTTCACCATAAACCCCTCCCCAACCCTCATATGATCAAAAACCCCAATCTTTTTCGCATGAAAACATCATCAGAAAGGTGTTTGATCTTCAAATAGGGAATTTTGGTCAAACTAAACTTCTTCAATTTGGGGGCTAATTTGGGCTGTTTCGGTTTCAATTTTTGCATCATTTCTATCCCCTAACATCATCCTACGCACTTGAGGTAAGAATTATCAACTTCCCTTCACATTGCACATTTCATAATTCTTAATTCTTTGTATTTTTTCTATAAATTTGGGAAATGCATATATGTTGGATTTTAATGCTATAATTGTGTTACATTGTGCTAATATATGTCATTAGAAATGCTTGTTTACTTAGAATTAAGAAATTTGTTAATGTGGTGATAAATTTTGTATAATTTTTCTCATGAAAGCACATTATACTTTTGTTTGTCATTTCTTGTTTCTTTGTATAATTTACATTTGTTTGTTTGAAATGAAGCTCATTTTTATGCAAATTGATGATAAATTATAGTAAGCATAGTGGATTGTTATGTATTGCTTTGAGGGAAATTACCAAAAGTTAAGAATTGTTTGAATTGAGGATGTTTTTCGTAATGCATAAGGAGATGTTGTGTTCAATTGATGTTTAAAGCTTAATGTTATAGCACATTGTCATTGATAGTCTACTTTACTTTGAAATACTATTCCATTCTTGCAAATGGCTTTAATTCTCAAGTGTTGGACTTATTATGCATGTCATGACATCCTTGTTGGTAATGTTCATTCTAAATGTGGGAATTGGATTTGAGAGGTGTTAGGAAGATTATTTGCTTGAATTTGGTAATTCTTGGCAAGGAGTTTCGTTCTTTTACAAGGGGAAACTCTGTCGAAATTTTCTCAAATTTTTAATGTACATTGATCTTGTTCTTGATATAGGCACCATGGTTCGCACAAGAAGGGTTGTTATTTGTACACCTTCGCTGTCTTCGAGTGAAGAACACACACTTTCCTTGCATGAGGAGTCGCCAGTGGAGGACTCTCCTTCACCTCAGTCCCCACCTCGTTCTCGCCGGAAGACCGCGTCTACTAGCCGCGAAGAGCCGCTTCCAGACTATAATACCATGCAATTCACCTCACTCGAGAATCAACAGTGGTATGAGACCGGTTTAGACAAGGAGATCATTGTTGAAAAACATTTGGCATCGGAGGTGGATGACCACTATAAGATCTCCACGGAATTCAAGCGACTCGGATGAGAGAATATACAACAGTTGCCCAAGCATTACTATTCCAATCTGGTCTGGGAGTTCTACGCCAATGTAGAAAACAGACAGAGTCAAAGTGGCAACCTCATCGTTTCCTAGGTTCGAGACAAGAGAGTGACTCTCAATCGGGATACAGTGAGAAAATTCGTCAAACTCAAAGATGACGGAGAAGATGTCAAGTTGACCAAAAAGTTCAAGGCACGTGATCCTTGGCAGGTGGGAGAAGCGGTAGCACGCCTAAAGGATCAATATAAGGAGCGAGAAAGTTTGAAGAAACTCACCGTATATGCCGACTCCTTCGAGCCTAGGTACCACTTGATATTCTATCTCTTCGCCTTTAACGTGGTACCAAAAAGAAGTGAAAAACGGGAGCTCCGCAACAGTGACCTCTACTTCCTAGATAAGATGATGCATGGTTTGGGTGGGCAGCTAACTGGTATTCCACTACCTAGCACCATCATCAGCTACATGCGGACCACCGCTAGCATGAGGACCGGCGAAAATTGCTTTGGGTTCCCTCAACTGCTATCCCTCATTTTTGAGAAGCTCAAGGTTCCTCTTGGAACCGAGCAAGCTATCATCACTAGGTCTGTCGAGGAGGTCAGTGTCTCGATACTCAAATCTTTGAGTATCCCTACGGATTTTGAAGCTGCTATGATTCGGGATACTAGAGAAGCATCGACTTCCGCTCAGCCTCCACCTCAAACTGAACCACAAGCGGAAGCTCAAGAGACGGAGGCATAGCAGACTCTTCCTCCCCCCATTCAGCGACCATCTCCTCCACCGCGCTCTAAGTGGCAAGAGCTCCTCAATGCCACTTGCTGTATGGAGACACGAGTCGTCGAGCGCATTGACCAGACGGAATGGATGATAACAGAGCGACTCGACAGACATGATCGCCGTCTTCGGGCGATTGACGATCATTTCAGCATCCGTCGGTCACCTACTCCGACGCCTCAACAGCAGGAGGAAGGGCATATTGGTACATCACATGGTTCTCATGGACTTGATGAGGCAGTAGACCCTCGTTCCGAGCAGCCATGAAGATCCTTAGCTGAATATAGGGCTGCAAACGAGCCGAGCCGAGTCGAGCTTTGAGCTAATCGAGCCGAGCCTCGACTAAATTTTACCAAGCTCGAGCTCGAGCTCGAGCTCGACGAGCCGGCAATTTTCAAGCTCGAGCTCGACTCGAATCAAGTCGAGCCGAGCTCGAGTCGAGCTCGAAAAAAATAAAAAAATAATTATTTTATTTTTAAAAAAATAAATAAAATAATATTTTTTTCTTAATAAATAAAAAAATATTAAGGATATATACGTAATTTTACTATGAAAATAAAAAATAAAAAAAATTATATATAATATACGTAATTTTATTATTAAATAAAAATAAAAAATATATATATATACTCAAACTCGCGAGCCGGCTCGCGAGCTAACGAGCTTAATATTCTAAACTCGAATTCGAGCTCGAGCTCGACTCGAGCTTTATTAATATCGAGCTCGACTCGAGCTTGACTCGAGCCGCTCGCGAGCAGCTCGATTCGTTTGCAGCCCTAGCTGAATACATCTTTTGTTGCTTTATTTTTTCTTTTATTGTGTTCGGTTTAAACTTTGTAGTTTTCATATGGGATTATCCTATGCTACTTATGGTTCTTCATACCCTTTTGTATCATTTTGGACAGAATTTCGATGTTCGTGAGAATTAATGGCTTCGAGTTGCATCACCACTTCTTTTGAGGGGAGTATTATGACGCCTCCACTTCTCCATAAGGCGAACCAAAGAGTATCCGCGGGACGCCTGCCCAACTCTCGCCAGGACTCGAAACAAATCCATTGCAAACCTAGTCTAATACTAACAACGAAAGTCGGAATAAAGGTACGAAATCATTTCCATACATAATTATCCAGTCTTACATCACAATTTCAAATTTGCAAACACTTTTTCCAAAAATATACAACATCCAAAAGTGTCTAGTTAATTACAATCAAAACACTAATACAAAAGTGCCTCAAGTCGGCATTTGCTTAACTCCATCCAATCGGCTTCTTGTTAACGAAAACAAACTAATGGAATGAGCCAATACTCAGTTAGGCCAAGAAACACACATGCAAACACATAACCCAAGTAGCAACAACAATTACATTCTAGATAAAGCTATCATGTTCGAATAATTCACACTTTGAATAGGAAAAATAAACGGAAACAATTTAAGGATACTGTAGCTCTCAGGAGCTAAATTCCATGTAATCAAGTCAAAGTCTTGATCACAGCTCATGTTGACACTCCGTCAACCATATAAGTATCAAATCCGCAGATACACCACTTTTCTTCGAATCCTGTCACCGTTACAACCCCTTACTGGGCCTGCTCATCAAAGTTTTGATAATACCCGAGTATATCATGGCAATACTGTGCGAGTAATGCCGAGCAAGATCTCTCCAATAGATCATGCTCTATGAATATCTCATGGTTTGCTAAGTTTATCGACCAAACCCATGCTGGCTCGAATAGCAAAATTAACCAACGAGTTTGGGCATCCCCCGAATACGAATACGAATACGAATATAAGTCAATGAGCAACGCTCAAATCGATGATTCCAAATAGAAATCACAAATACGAATCACATCCACATTACTATGTACAAGTTGAATATGAATTCACATAGCAAAATACGAATATAATTTCGTTTGAAAGAGAACGAGTGCGGTAAAGTACACACTCGTCTTAAAATTTCAAATTCACATAATGGATAAGAAACAGTTAACCACTTAGCAACAAATTCATGCACTTGACACTCACCAATCAAAATAAGAGAGTGAGTGCGTAAACAAACCTTTAGGTGTTCCCATCAAGATCCTCGTGAAGGTCTCCCTGAGCACCTGAACAAACAATAGTTATCCATTACACACTATCACTTGAAAATCCTTTCTTATCAAGAGAGGGATTGTACACTTGTACAATCTAGAAAATACCGTGGAATGGGGCTTTACTTGCTCAAAATTCAGGGTTCTAAAGTAGTATTTATTAACACAAGGAAAAAAAAACTGATTTCCTTCATGAAAACAAGTTCAAAATGGTCAATTAGTAATGAAGAATAGGGAAGAGTTTCAAAAACTCAATTCCCGTCAAGTTTGAAAATTTTCGATTTTAGGTTCAATCTTTGAAAAATCGTATCTCACTCTTCGTATGTCCAAAATTGAAAAACTTGATACTATTAGAAACTGGTTCCAAAGTATTAAAAGTTCCTAGAAGACATTTTTCCAGGATTCCAAATGGATAACATTCAAAATTCGGCTCAAAGTTGCTGTTTTGGACCATTGAGACAGTTTCTGGATTGGTTTTTGGCCAACTTTGAAAATTCAGAAAAATTCACACAATGCGAACTAACCTTTGAAATTTGGAACTCAATTAGAGTTATAAACAAAGTTCAAAACAAAACAAGCAAGACAAGAATTGGAGTTTTGAGCACCAAGATATGGTGGCTCAAAGTTACTGAAAAAGTGAGACCGTTAGGTCAAATTCCAGATTTAATTCACGAACGTTGGGACTTTGATTGAACATCGAAACGGAATCGGAATGGCACCAAGTTTGGTAGTATTATCCTACCATATAAGGGATATTCCTCTACCAAATTTCATAGGAAGATTTATTTGGAAAGTTGGTTAACAAAACCTTCAAAGTTTCTAAATCTCCAAGGCAAAACTGCCTTGCACCTCTAGTTTTCTTTTTCTCAAACCTTTGGCCAATAAAATGCCTAAAACATGTTTCATTTATGATAACCAGGTCTAATAAGGATCCAAGATACATTTGGTAGGTGATTTACACCAAGAATTTCAAATAGAAAGTCTCAAATTAAGATTGGTTACAAATCTGTCCAACATGAGGGTTTTCTCCCACAAAGTCAGTTTCGAAATCTGGTCATCAATCACTCAATTTAACTCAGAATTGAGTATGGTTGGTGGCGTTGGAAAAAAAATTCATAAAGCTACAATTTCTCAGAACAAACCATTTTAAAAATCCGTCCACAACTAGTCCACATTTGAGCCTTAATTTGTAGTTCATGTTCTGCCTTCCAGGGAACTAACGAAACAGGGCAGCCAAGTTCAAACGGTTGGTGTGGTCCACTTAAGTGGAACCAGAACATGAATTTTATACCGTTGGAAAGCTGGGAATGTCTAGTTTTCAGTGCCCCAAACAACACTCGATTTTGATATCGGGGTAAGAAATTATAGCCGAAACAAAAACACTGCCTGGGTAATCCGGGAACAGTTTCCAGTTTTGCTAAACTTTTGAAATCACTTCATTTAGCCAAACAAATCACGTTATTTTTCAATGAAACTTTCTACACAATCCATATAACATGTACACATCATGAAAAAGTCATTAGAACCCCAAAAATTGGCACTAAAGTGCACGAACATGACAGGGGAAAAACGGTCACTTTTTCCCATGGCACCTCCTTTGAGTTTTTATCCATAGCATCACTCATTCCTAGTATAATAAGCACTAAACCAACATTATTAACATCAACAACCATGAAATCAGTCCTCAAGTCAATGTGGGAGTTCGTAGAGCCCGCACACCAAAATCCAACATAAACAAAACTACCCACATGGATTTGCAAGCTCATAAGTTCACTACTACTTCCATAAATCAAGTTTTTCAAGGTGGATAATCACTTACTCTTGTTGGTGATTTCAAGCAGAATTTTCGGTCCAAAGATGCTCAAAAAAACCGTGGAAAGTAGCCCCCTTTTGTAGCTTAAGATGATCACCAAGTGATTAACTAAGTGTAGGTGAAATTTGAGGTGAATTGGAGGAAGTTTGATGAAGATTTGATGAAGGAATTTGAAGAACTCTTGAGTTGTTTTTCAAGCTTGATGGCCGGCTGTCTTAGTGAGGAGAGAGAGTGTGTTTGATCAAAAGTGAGGCTTCCTTGAGAAGCTTTAATGTGTGGCCCAAAATTAAGCAAAAGTCAACTCTCTCCCTGCGCGCGCACGGTGCGTTTTGTGCTCGATTTCTCTCGAGTTTGCTTCACTAGTGCACTAAACCTCTAAAGCACTTGTATTCATATTATTATTATTCACTCTTAATGGTCTGAAAATAATGGTCTTAAGTTCCTCAATTTAATCGCGCGAATAAAAACGCGTACTTCTGATTTTTGCGCGATAAAGCGAAATCTCAAAGAAATTCTTATAACGATTATATCACTAACTAATAATTGAACACTTAAACATAAAAATACCTATTTCAAGATTAATGTACTCTCAGATCAAACATAGTGTCGAAAAATGTGTACTCCTTATTCCTCGCTAAACGTGCTCTAGAAAAATTAATTTTACTAACGAGGCGTGTTAAAAATATAATTGAGACATTATTCCATGTAAATAAGTTTAAAGTATTAAATAAATTATTCAGAAAAAATGAGTGAATAAATATTTAATAGAGCCATTAAAATAATACAAAAGTAAGAAAATTAAAATCTGGGTCCTCACATCCTTTCTTCCTTAAAAGAATTTCGTCCTCGAAATTCATACTTAGGGTAATATCATACCCTTTTATAGTCATGCTTATCAAATCAATTAGTAGCTTGCACTTTTCAACCCGTATTTCATAATTTCTATCCATCCAAGAAGTAATCAAACTTTTGATCCTCAATAGGCGTTTTAACTTCCAAGTCATAGGGCAAGCGATTACAGTTTATTTATACCATTCATCAAACTAGGGTTTACACAAGAATAATTGACTCCAGGGTGAATTAAAACTCCAGTTTAAAGATTAAATCTTGTAGTTCAAAACTCGAATAGAGTAATATATTTTCAATAGAAGACTAAGCTTACCAAAATTTTCGGACTCAATTTGTCCAAATCAAGTCAATCATAACATGTGAGATAAAATCGGGGCTTTAATGTATTTTGATTATGTATGTGGCAAAATGAAATTCAAAATTTCAAAACTAGAGTTAAAAATACAAACTTTTCTTTATGGCCCGAAACTAAATTTTTTTAGTAAGAAATTTCAAACAATATTTTTACCACAATCATCAATACGTTTAAGAATTCTTCAAATACGTTTAGGAAGATTAATCATGCAACTTAATGCGTGGGTATTAAAATATATATATAATAAAATAACATACACATGGAGGATATTTCAAAATTTCCCTTAAAGTTTCGAGTTAAGAGTTGTGTTTGAATAAACGTATACTCTAGGAAATACTTTTTAAGAGAGATAAGTAAACATGCAAATTCATATATGCATAAACTTCGATCCAGCACCTTTATCACCCTTTACCTCTATTTCGAGAGCTAACTTTAATGGTACATACAGCTCTGTCATTTTTATTTTCCAACACATAGCAAATATTTATTCTTATTCTTAAAAAAAGATCCGAACCTAAACTCTGCCTGATTTTCAATTCTTAGGCAAGTTCAAAATGTATATACATATATTTAGATATTTGCGGGAAAAGGAACAGCAGGCATATAATTACATATAATAATGGTCAAGAAAACTTGAAAGTACTTCTATTCAATTAAAACAAATAGGTAATGAGTTCAAGTCACTTCACGAATAACCAATGCAATCTTTTGGAAGTTCAAACATTCACAAAAGGTTGAAACATGTCCATAGGACCAATCATAAGACACGGGTAGAACAAGTATTAAAATTTCACAAGGGAGAACCTCACTAGATACCCAACTAGGTCAATCCATAATAACACTTGTAGGTCTAATCTTCTTGTTCATTTCCGACTCATATCTAGCATTAGGATTCCATTGAATTACATAAGACCATCCATCATTCTTTCTCAGGAATACGGGGTTGCCTAAACCCACACCACGACCCCTTCATTGTCCTTGCCAAGCCATATTTAATATAAGTCTATAGGCATAAGAAAATGAATAATTAGGCATAGAAGAACTTAATGCATATACAAGTTACAAATATATTTAGAATTAAAAGCATGATTCTTTACATATATCAAAAGTCACAGTACGAGTCGAGAGATCACAAACAAGTAAAGTACATACCAAGTCAAGGTCAATAAACAAAAGTAAACATGTGATTAACAAAAGTACACTCATCTCCAAGGCACAAACTCTTTAGTACTCGAGTACAAGAATCCAAAACAAGGTAATTCACAACTCGAGCCGCCCGGTCCCAAGAGTAAATCACTACATTTGAGATTCCTACCCAACATACATATCTAATTTCCTCTAAGTATCAAGATAAAGGTTTTATACCTCTCACATTCATGATCCATAGCTTTATTCTAGAAGAGCACTTAAGTCTTTACTCATCCACATAGTAAGAACCATAACACTACTTGGTCCAAACTCACCCCGCGCAGGGGCCACGCGAAACGGCTCTGATTTTCATCCCTACAATCTGTTACTAAAATTTCAAACTAGTTCCACAGTCCGGCATCCAAAACTTTTAAGCTTAGGATACACTACAAAGATCTAAAACCTAAACTCTGATACCAACTGTGACACCCCCACTTCTCCCTAAGGCAAACCAAAGGGTATCCGCGGGACGCCTGCCCAACTCTCGCCAGGACTCGAAACAAATCCATTTCAAATCTAGTCTAATACTAACAACGAAAGTCGGAATAAAGGTACGAAATCATTTCCATACATAATTGTCCAGTCTTACATCACAATTTCAAATTTACAAACACTTTTTCCAAAAATATACATCCAAAAGTGTCTAGTCAATTATAATCAAAACACTAATACAAAAGTGCCTCAAGTCGGCATTTGCTTAACTCCATCCAATCAACTTCCTGTTAAGGAAAACAAACTAATGGAATGAGTCAATACTCAGTGAGGCCAAGAAACACACATGCAAACACATAACCCAAGTAGCGACAACAATTACATTGTAGATAAAGCTATCAAGTTCGAATAATTCACACTTTGAATAAGAAAAAATAAACAGAAATAATTCAAGGATACTGTAGCTCTCAGGAGCTAAATTCCACGTAATCGAATCAAAGTCTTGATCACAGCTCATGTTGACACTCCGTCAACCATATAAGTATCAAATCTGTAGATATACCACTTTTCTTCGAATCCCGTCACCGTTACACCCCCTTACCGGGCCCGCTCATCAAAGTTTTGATAATACTCGAGTATATCATGGCAATACTGTGCGAGTAATGCCGAGCAAGATCTCTCTAATAGATCATGCTCTACGAATATCTCATGGTTTGCTAAGCTTATCGACCAAGCCCATGCTAGCTCGAATCGCAAAGTTAACCAACGAGTTTGGGCGTCCCCCGAATACGAATACGAATATAAGTCGATGAGCAACGCTCAAATCGACGATTCCAAATAGGAATCACATATACGAATCACATATACGAATCACAAATATGAATCACATCCACATTACTATGTACAAGTTGAATATGAATTCACATAGCAAAATACGAATATAATTTCGTTCGAAAGAGAACGAGTGCGGTAAAGTACACACTCGTCTCAAAATTTCAAATTCACATAACGGATAAGAAACAGTTAACCACTTAGCAACAAATTCATGCACTTGACACTCACCAATCAAAATAAGAGAGTGAGTGCGTAAACAAGCCTTTAGGTGTTCCCATCGAGATCCTCGTGAAGGTCTCCTTGAGCACCTGAATAAACAATAGTTATCCATTACACACTATCACTTGAAAATCCTTTCTTTTCAAGAGAGGGATTGTACACTTGTACAATCTAGAAAATACCGTGGAATGGGGCTTTACTTGCTCAAAATTCAAGGTTCTAAAGTAGTATTTATTAACACAAGAAAAAAAACTGATTTCCTTCATGAAGACAAGTTCAAAATGGTCAATTAGTAATGAAGGATAGGGAAGAGTTTCAAAAACTCAATTCCCGTCAAGTTTGAAAATTTTCGATTTGAGGTTCAATTTTTGAAAAATCGTATCTCACTCTTCGTATGCCCAAAATTGGAAAACTTGGTACTGTTAGAAACTGCTTTCAAAGTATTAAAAGTTCCTAGAAGAAATTTTTCCAAGATTCCAAATGGATAACATTCAAAATTCGGCTCAAAGTTGCTGTTTTGGACCATTGAGACAGTTTCTGGGTTGGTTTTTTGCCAATTTTGAAAATTCGGAAAAATTCACACAATGCGAACTAGCTTTTGAAATTTGGAACTCAATTAGAGTTATAAACAAAGTTCAAAACAAAACAAGCAGGAAAAGAATTGGAGTTTTGAGCACCAAGATATGGCGGTTCAAAGTTACTGAAAAAGTGAGACCGTTAGGCTAAATTCCAGATTTAATTCACGAACGTTGGGACTTTGATTGAACATCGAAACGGACTCAGAATGGCACCGAGTTTGGTAGTATTATGCTACCATATAAGGGCTATTCCTCTACCAAATTTCATAGGAAAATTCATTCGGAAAGTTGGTTAACAAAACCTTCAAAGTTTCTAAATCTCCAAGGCAAAGCTGCCTTGCACCTCTAGTTTTCTTTTTCTCAAACCTTTCGCCAATAAAATGCCTAAAACATGTCTCATTTATGATAACCAGGTCTAATAAGGATCCAAAATACATTTGGTAGGTGATTTACACCAAGAATTTTGAATAGAAAGTCTCAAATCAAGATTGGTTACAAATCTGTCCAACATGAGGGTTTTCTCTCACAAAATCAGTTTTGAAATCTGGTCATAAATCACTCAATTCAACTCGGAATTGAGCATGGTTGGCAGTGTTGGAAAAAGAATTCATAGAGCTACAATTTCTCAGAAGAAACCATTTTAAAAATCTGTCTACAACTAGTCCAAATTTGAGCCTCAAGTTGTAGTTCATGTTCTGCCTTCCAGGGAGCTAACGAAACCGGACAGCCAAGTTCAAATGGTTGGTGTGGTCCACTCAAGTGGAACCAGAATATGCATTTTATACCGTTGGAAAGCTGGGAATGTCTAGTTTCCAGTGTCACAAATGATACTTGATTTCGACATTGGGGTAAGACGTTATAGCCGAAACAAAAACACTGCCTGGGTAATTCGGGAACAGTTTCCAGTTTTACTAAACTTTTGAAATCACTTCATTTAGCCAACCAAATCACATTATTTTTAAATGAAACTTTCTACACAATTCATATAACATGTACACATCATGAATAATTCATTAGAACCCCAAAAAGTTGCACTAAAGTGCACGAACATGGCAGGGGTAAAACGGTCACTTTTTCCCATGTCACCTCCTTTGAGTTTTTATCCATAGCATCACTCATTTCTAGTATAATAAGCACTAAACCAACATTATTAACATCAACAACCATGAAATTAGTCCTCAAGTCAATGTGGGAGTTCGTACAGCCGACACACCAAAATCCAACATAAACAAAACTACCCACATGGATTTGCAAGCTCATAAGTTCACTACTACTTCCATAAATCAAGTTTTTCAAGGTGGATAATCACTTACTCTTGTTGGTGATTTCAAGCAGAATTTTCCGTCCAAAGATGCTCAAGAAAACCGTGGAAAGTAGCCCCCTTTTGTAGCTTAAGATGATCACCAAGTGATTAACTAAGTGTAGGTGAAATTTGAGGTGAATTGGAGGAAGTTTGATGAAGATTTGATGAAGGAATTTGAAGAACTCTTGAGTTGTTTTTCAAGCTTGATGGCCGGCTGTCTTAGTGAGGAGAGAGAGTGTGTTTGATCAAAAGTGAGGCTTCCTTGAGAAGCTTTAATGTGTGACCCAAAATTAAGCAAAAGTCAACTCTCTCCCTGCGCGCGCACGCGAGTCTTTTGTGCTCGATTTCTCTCGAATTTGCTTTACTAGTGTACTAAACCTCTAATGCACTTGTATTCATACTATTATTATTCACTCTTAATGGTCTAAAAATAATGGTTTTAAGTCCCTCAATTTAATTGCGCGCGTAAAAACGCGTAATTTTGATTTTTGCACGATAAAGCGAAATCTCCAAGAAATTCTTATAACGATTATGTCACTGACTAATAATTGAACACTTAAACATAAAAATACCTATTTCAAGATTAATGTACTCTCAGATCAAACATAGTGTCGAAAAATGTGTACTCCTTATTCCTCGCTAAACGTGCTCTAGAAAAATTAATTTTACTAACGAGGCGTGTTAAAAATATAATTGAGACATTATTCCATGTAAATAAGTTTAAAGTATTAAATAAATTATTCAGAAAAAATGAGTGAATAAATATTTAATAGAGCCATTAAAATAATACAAAAGTAAGAAAATAAAAATCTGGGTCCTCACAAGTATTAGTTTCTTTTATCTTCTTCTCAATGAGGAAATTGAGAATTTTAAGTGTGGGGAAGGAATTACTTTATCTTATGGATGATTGTGTCTTAAAATGCATGATTTTAGTTGTATATGACTTAAAAATGTTGGAATTATATTTGGAAATATTGTCATGAGGTTAATTTTCGTGAAATTGAGGTTGCTGGCAGGGAGTTTTGCCCATTTTATGGGAAAACTCTGTCAAAATTTTTCTAAAATATTTTTCAATATTTCAATTTAATGGTCAAAATGTTCAATTTTAAGTACCTAATTATTCCATTGGATAAAATATTATATGTATTTTGGGAAGGTTTAGTCCTCATTTTGCTTGGAATGAATTATTAAGCAATTAGAATTTTTACATTTTAGAAAGTATATTCGATTAAATAAGAAAAATTATGCTAAGAATTTTGCATGTTTAATGATATTTCTCATTTTTACTTAATTTTATAAGTAAGTAATTGATATAGTCAAGACAAGGCCAGACTCTTCCTTTAATTATGCTTAGAGGGAAAAGAAAATTAAAAAAATAGAGAAAAATATATATATATATATTATTTTTCTACTCCAATGATTTACATACTGAGTAACCGGGAGTTAGCATTTACAAATGTCGACATTCGCGTAAAAAGGTATTGAAATTAAGAGTATGCTTAGCAATTTGAATAAGTGAAATGTTGAGTAATCGAGAATCTTCACCTAAAAGTGTTGATTTTCACGTAAAAAGGTGTTTTCATTATTTAAGTAAAATGAAGTGTGAATAAATCCCTCTCAACTATTAAGTTTTGATGGTCATGGGATGAGAAAGGCCATAGAATTGTCATGGGATGAGAAAGGCCATAGAATTGACTATGTGATTTACTTATTTGTGGAATTTGGATGGAATGAGAGATTGAGTTGAATTTGTTGAAATTAAGGCATAATTATTTTTATTTAATTGAATATTATGAGTATTTAGTGTAATCTGAGAAATGGCACAATGATTGGTTTCTAGGCTTTGAGGAATTAAATTTGACAAATGTATATATATTGTTTTATCTCTTGAATCATTGTGGTAAGTTATGTGTGAAATTGCTTGAGGACAAGCAATGATTCAAGTGTGGGAGAATTTGATAAGTGAATATTCAACGTGCATTTTGTACAAGTTTGGCATGAGCTTTTGGTATGTTTTGAGAAGATTAAAGCCATATTTGAACTCTTTTGGTGATAATTGCTTAAATATTGTTTAACTGTTCAAAACTTGATAAATGAGTGGATTAATGCGTTAATTTTGTGAAATTGTGAAGGATGTTGATGTATGAAATTCATGCACGAGATGAAGGAAATGTAAGGATCGTCCAGAGGATAAAGTACAAAAGAAACTAGGAGCAAAAATGAAGAATAAGGAAAAAAAGTGAAAAACTGGAAAATGACCAGCATGGATCCATGTGAGTAAAGGGTGATCCGAGCCCTCATCTGTACTTCAGGAGCAGTGTATCTGAGGACAAATGATCCGAGCTCAGAGTGTGAGAACCCGTAAAACCCTAATATTTTCCTAGGGTTTATTACCCTTTAATTGCTTATATTTTTGTATTTTCGGGCTTAGAAATATTTTCTGGTAGATTTTATGCGTAATTATAGATTTAAGATGATTTTTCTAGTATGGGAGAATTTTTAGAAAATTAAGCATATATATTGGACGTGGGACCCACTAGTGCGATAAGTTCGGAAAAATTCGGCCAATAAGGTTAAGTTTCGGATACTGTGAAAATTTTATCGGGTGTTAAGAGATAAGTAGTGTGTGTGAAGTGATTGATGTGAGAGAGAAAAGAAAGATAAGAGGGCATTAAATGAGTGTGACAAGTGTCACTCTACCATTGGGTTTGACTTAAGAAATACTATTCATCCTTTTGACTATTTTTGACTAAGTGTTAAATACTTCAAAAAAACACAAAAATTCACCATTTTCTTCCTTGTGTTGGCCGGCCCTCTCTCTCTCAAAGAAGAAGAAATTTTCCCAACTTTCAAGCTTCCCTATCACTCAATCTTCCACAAACAAGAGTTTAGGTTTGATTTCATTCCATAAAATCTTTTCTTTTGGTGATAGTGAGTGCTCTAGTGAAGTTTGTTTGAAGCTCTAAGGTGGCCATCATCCCTCTCTTTCTTGTTACTTGGTAAGTGATGCTTGAACCCCCCCTACTACACCTAATGATGGTTATAGTATGCTTAGAAGTGGCTTGAGTGTTGGAATATATGATTTATTTCTTGGTTTGGCTTGATGTGGTGAAGTTTTCCATTTTTTGATGAATTTTCTGGTTTCATATGATCTTGATGGTGTGGTTGTTTTTGATGGTTTGTAATAAGGGGCTTTGACTCTAGTGGGTGTGAATTGTTGTTAAATGCAACCAATTTTGGAATTTGAATGAAATGTGCAAAGCTAGGGTTCATGAACCCCTATTCTGTCCGAAATTTGAGGTCATAGATAGAGGCCGAATTGGACTTTGCTCAAAACATGAAAGTTGTAGGTATTGATGAGTTTAGTGTGCCTGCAAAATTTCAGGGCAATTGGACTCGTGTAGAGTGAGTTATGCCGTTTTTACTGTTGCTGTTTTTGGTGCACAGAATGTCCGAACTGCGATAGTAATTGCCTGTTTTGACTGGAATTGGTTTGGATTTTGAAGTTGGTGTCTTCTGAGGAAATGTATCTGGATGTCTTAGCTAACTTATGCCTTTGGAATTTCGGCATTTGGACCTGTGTAGGCTGAGATTGACGTATTACAGTTTTGTGTGTTTTGCAAACCTGTTTTGGTAATTCTGGTTTGGTATTTGGCACTTTTGACCTAGTTGTGCTAGGATTTGGACTGAGAGGCCTTCTACATTGTTGTAGCTCTGTTTCTTGGCTTCGAAATGGTGGGTCTTACACCCCCATCCGACATTTGTAGTGAGAGTTGTGCCATTACCGCATTATGAGGTCAAATCCGGTTTTCTTATCAAGGCTTAGGTTAAAGCCCTTTCTTAATTTCTGGTTTGCTTTCATGCTTGTATATGTTTATAAAACCCTATTGGGGTTGTGAATTGGTGTTGTTTATGGCTCGGTATGGTTTCTTGTTTTATGATATTGTGAGCCTATGGAACGGCTCTTGACATGAAATGCTTATATGTGTGTTGTTGGGTTGTGATTGAAGAAAAATAATGAAGCCTTATGGCTGGAAAATTTGGTAAACACAAAGGGCATGCTGCCCGAATTTTTACTCGAGATTTAGAAAACTATATTCTCGACTTGAGTAAAGGTTAAGTATTTAACACTTGAATTTCCATACATGAAACCCTATTGGGCGATAATTGGTTTGGCCTTATGACTCGTTATCGAGTCTTATAGTATTTGTTTACATGTTCTAGGGCGTGACGATAGCTCACGACGTCTTGGTGATCGTGGTGCATGAAATACCACTTTCTTGCTTGGTGAGTATACTACTCACTTATTTGTTATAATGTGGCTTTGTGCTATGTGTATTGATGCCTTGAAGGCTTAATTGGTTATTGGAAATGATTGAGGTGAGGGTGTACTTGACCGCCCTCACCCCTTGTGATTCCATGCATGGCTAGTGCTTGCATTACTGAATTACTGCACTTGATATATGAAATACTGAATTCCATTCATGGAAACTGATTTGGTATCATTTGGGCGAATGTCCAATGGCTTTACTGTATCACTGAGCTCAACCCCGTTTGGTAGTCAATTGGATCGAGCCGGCGAGGGCTTGGTCGTGAAAATTGTCATGCCACGGGGACTGTACTGTGGAATCTTGTGGTAATGAGACCTTTGGTTCCGGTATACTCGAGTATTACCAAAATGACTGAATGGAGTGCGGGCCCGGTTGGGGTATGATAGTTGGACGGTTGGATGTAAGTGATGTCTACGGATGGTTACTTTTCATTGACGGAGGGTCAATGAGGTTGGATCAAGATTGCAAGCGTGGAAATGGGCTCTTGAGAGCCGACCGTATCCTTTTCCGTTTTGTTTTACTGCTTATTTGTGCACTTTAAATGAAAGTTCATCCTTATGTGACTTTGGTTGCTTATGTAGTAGTATACCACTGGGCTTTAGCTCATTCCGTGTTATTTGTTTTCCTTACAGGGATATAATTACTTTTGAGAATGGATTGGATAGTCACTTGCCAAGTTGAGCTTATAAATGTCTTTTGTATAGCTCTTGAAATGAAGCCTTAATGTGTAACGGGTTCATTTCCTTTTGATAGGCAAACTGAATATGTACTTTCTTTATGAATGTCTGTGGCATGCCACTATGGTTGTAAATGTTGGATTTCAATGTGTATATGTTAAATTGATGTTTGGATTCTACTATCCAGGCCACTATTCAGTTTTCCATTTTTTTTATTTTGCTATTTTGATACTTATGGCTTGTCCGAGCGCACTTTTGTTTTCCCGAAATGTATTCGAACGCGTGTAACTGTACCGTAGTCCTGGCGAGAGCTGGGCAGGCAGTCCGCTAACCCCTTTGGTTCGCCTTAGGGGAAGGTGGGGCTGTCACAGGTGGTATCAGAGCCTAGGTTTGAATTAGCCTGGGTGTTATAGGACTGTTTGACTTGAGGATTGTTGTTTTTGGCCTTTAAGCTTATATTTATGATTACATGTTCTTGTGATGTAGGATGGCCGGACAGGGTGACCCTAGTGCTAGTCCTTCGGGGGCTAGACCTCGCAAAGTACTCCCGTGATTCCCTATCAGATACGGCCGGGAGGGGCCGTCATTCGTTGGAGCCCGTCTAACCGTCTTCGACGGTGCCCGTGTAGGGAGAGATATGCTTACCCGAACACTCTAGTGTTTGCGCTGGATAAAGAGCGCAAGGTATTGGCTAGAGAGAATGCTCGCCTTGAGGTCGATGCGATTCAGGATAGGGCGACGAAGGATAAGCAAGCTGCGCGTATAAAGGAGCTAGAATACGATGTGCTTGAGGCTGAAGATAGGGTTGATGACCTTTGCGCCCAACTGAGGGAGGCACGAGAGCGAGAGCTTAAGCGAGCGCGCAAGGTCAGGGGTCGCGCTGAGGCGATCCTTAATCTGTGTGACGATGGCCTTGAGGAGTGTAGCGACGAGGCGTCGTGTGCGGAGGCCGACCCTGGGGAGGAGTCTACCCCATCGCCTGGATCTCAGACCCCGGCGACTGACTAGGCCTTGATCTTTAGGCATCTTTTGGATAGTGGTGGTTTTTGTATGAACATAGGGATAGGGATAGAGCCTTAGCTAATCGTTTAGGGTCGTTAGAGTAGCTACGTGTAAATCTCTTTTGATAGGCCTATCCTCCGGTGGATCGTTTGTGTACGTACGTGCTTTGGCCGTACTTGACTGACTGATTGTATATATGTGTTTGGCTTGTATATATGTGTGGTTGTGCTTATGCTTGGATTGTATAAATGTGTTATTATGCAAGTTTACGTGTTACTTATATGGCTTGTTATTACTGTGGTTTAGTATTCTTGCCTAGACCGAGTGGAACTTATGGAAGGTACTCGGAGTGGTCGGGGACGTGGGCGCGGTGCTAGACAACCCACACCGGTTAGGGGTGTAGGGGAAACCTCGACTGGACCCGATCCTGAACCCCAAGCCGACCCTAATGCCCAGATCGCTGCTGCTATGCAGCAAATGACAAATTTGCTTGCACAAGTAGTGCAGCAACAAGCTCAGAACCCGAACCCAAACCCTAACCCTGGAAATCCCGGGAACCCTGGCCACCATGTCGAGAGCGAGGATAGAGCTCTCGAACGTTTCCAAAAGTTTTCCCCGCCAAAGTTTGTTGGGGGACCTGACCCTGACGTTGCTGAGAAATGGCTTGAGAAGATGGTAGACATTTTTGCAGCTCTACATTATCCAGACGAACGGCAGGTGACTTTTGCCGTGTTTCAACTTGAAGGGGCTGCTCGTTCCTGGTGGAACGGAATTAGGCAGAAATGGGAACGGGAGCAGACGCCTAGGACGTGGGTGAACTTCATCCGCGAATTTAACGCAAAGTTTTTCCCTCCTCTAGTCCAGGAGAGGAAGGAGGACGAGTTTATCCGGCTCCGGCAAGGGACTCAGACTGTGGCGGAGTACGAGAGTCAATTTACCCGCTTGTCCAAATTCGCGCCTGAGCTAATCATAACTGAGCAACGACGGGTTAGGCGCTTCATTCAGGGTTTGAACGTCGAGATCCAGAAAGACCTCGCGGCGGCTCAAATTACCACGTTTGGCGAGGCAATGGAAAAAGCCCAACGGGTTGAGAGTGCACGGCTGCAGGTCCGAAACTTCCAGGCGAAAAAGCGTGGTTTTCCTGGGAGTACGTCTGGGCAAGGTGAGAAGAGCACTCCGTCTAAGTTTGGACGAGGCACGGGAGGTGGTCGACAATCTGGATCAGGCAGAGGGACTCCGTTTAGGGGTGGTCAAGCTGGGCGAGGACAGAGGGGAAATGCTCAGAGTGGCTCGGCTTTGGCACCTCGCGGTCCCTGTGGACACTGTGGGAAAGCAAACCACACCGAGGATAACTGCTGGAGGAAGCAGGGTAAATGTCTGCGGTGTGGAAGTGCGGACCACCAACTGGCTACATGCCCGGTCCTGAAACAAGACGAAAAAGGGAGCCAACCACTGCCGAGGACCAATACTGGACCCGCCAAGGGAGATGGGTCCAAACCGAAGGTTCCAGCTAGGGTGTATTCCTTAGAGCCCCATCAGGTCCCAGAGTCTTCCGAGGTGGTAGAAGGTACGATCCCTATTTTCCACCGCTTTGCCAAAGTTTTAATTGATCCTGGTGCCACTCATTCGTTTGTTAACCCTGATTTCATGTGTGGCATCGATATAAAACCTGCTAGTTTACCTTATGACCTAGAAGTGAGTACACCTACGGGGAATCAACGTTTGGTGACTAGTATGGTTTATAGGGATTGCGATGTATGGGTTGGTGAGAAGAGATTTTTAGGAGACCTGATTAGCTTGTCCATTAAGGGGTACGATGTGATTCTGGGCATGGACTGGTTAGCCAAATATAACGCCCAACTGGATTGTAAAACGAAGGTGGTCGAATTTCACATTCCTGACGAGGCAACCTTGAGGTTGGATATAAGGGGTAGGTTAGCCTCATCTGCTCTAATTTCGGGCATTCGAGCTAGGAAACTGATAAGTAGAGGAGCGCAAGGATTTTTGACCTTTTTAATTAACACCCCTGCGGACAAGTTAAAAGTAGAAGATGTGACCATAGTGAGGGAATTTCCGGACGTATTCCCTGATGAGTTAGTAGCTTTACCTCCAGAAAGGGAGATAGAATTCCGAATAGATCTTTTACCTGGAACTGCACCTATCTCAAAAACCCCTTACCGAATGGCGCCTGCAGAACTTAAAGAGCTTAAGTTGCAATTACAAGACCTTTTGGAGCGGGGATTCATTCACGAGAGTGGATCTCCTTGGGGAGCTCCTGTCCTGTTTGTGAAGAAAAAGGACGGAACCTTGAGGATGTGTATTGATTACCGAGGCCTGAACAACGTGACCATCAAGAATAAGTATCCACTACCTCACATCGACGAGTTGTTTGACCAGCTGCAAGGAGCAGTGGTCTTCTCGAAGTTGGACCTCCGACAAGGATACTACCAGTTGTTAATAAGGAAGGAGGACATTCCGAAAACTGCCTTCAACTTGAGATACGGGCATTACGAGTTCGCCGTTATGCCCTTTGGACTGACCAATGCTCCCGCCGCCTTTATGGACTTAATGCATAGGGTTTTCAAACCCTATCTAGACCGATTTGTTGTTGTGTTTATCGATGACATTTTGGTCTACTCAAAGACACGCGAGGAGCATGAGGAGCATTTGAGAGTGGTGTTACAAACATTAAGAGAACATCAGCTGTACGCCAAGTTTAGCAAATGCGAGTTTTGGTTGGAGAAAGTAGCATTTCTAGGTCACGTGATCTCTCACGAAGGTATTTCGGTGGATCCGGCGAAGGTCGAGGCCGTGACAAATTGGAAGAGGCCAGAAAATCCCACGGAAATTCATAGCTTTCTAGGGCTAGCGGGGTACTACCGAAGGTTTATTAAGGATTTTTCCAAACTAGCAGGACCCCTAACTGACTTGACAAAGAAGCATGGCCAGTTTATCTGGAACGGCCGTTGCGAAACAAGTTTCCAGGAATTAAAGAAAAGATTGACCATGGCTCCCGTACTGGTCTTGCCAAATGGAGTGGACGGGTTTGCGGTTTATGCGGACGCGTCGCGAGAAGGCCTGGGGTGTGTTTTGATGCAGAATCGGAATGTAATTTCATTTGCCTCTAGGAAATTGAAGCTTCACGAGCAGAATTACCCGACGCACGATCTGGAACTAGCCGCAGTTGTCTTTGCACTGAAAAAGTGGAGGCATTACCTATATGGGGTGACTTTCGAAGTGTATTCGGATCACAAAAGTCTTAGATACCTCTTTTCCCAGAAGGAATTAAACATGAGGCAACGAAGGTGGATGGAATTTCTGGAAGATTATGACAGTACAATCAATTATCATCCGGGAAAGGCAAATGTGGTAGCAGATGCCTTGAGTCGTAAGGTGCAAGTAGCAGGGCTAATGATTAAGGAGTGGGATTTGCTAGAATCCGTGTGCGAGTGGAAACCCTGTCTAGGGAGCCATAAGGTGATATTTGGCAATGTCAGGGTTACCTCCACTCTACTGGAACATATTAAAGAGGCACAAAAAGAAGATTTGATGGTACAGAAATGGAGAGAGAAGGTGGAAAGAGGAGAAACAACGGACTTCAATTTGAGTCCTGAGGGTATTTTGAAGTATCGGAACCGAATAGTGGTACCGAAAGTGAAGTCGATGAAAATGGAGATTTTGGAGGAAGCTCATCGGTCTAAGTATACAATCCATCCGGGCAGCAGCAAGATGTATCAAGACCTAAAAGGAACCTATTGGTGGGACAATATGAAGAAGGAAATTGCTCAATACGTACAGAAATGTCTCATTTGCCAGCAAGTGAAGGCAGAGCATCAAAAACCATCAGGTCTGTTACAACCCTTGGAGATACCTGAGTGGAAGTGGGAAAACATCACCATGGACTTCGTTTCCGGTTTACCGAGGACGCAAAGAGGACACGATGCCGTTTGGGTGATCGTTGATCGATTAACCAAGTCGGCCCATTTCTTGCCGGTGAACATGAAATATTCAATGGACAAGTTGGCTCGACTGTACATGGATGAGATAGTAAGACTACACGGTGTTCCTGTGAGCATCGTCTCTGATCGGGATCCACGGTTTGTATCTCGATTTTGGCAGAAGTTTCAAGAAACCCTGGGGACTAAACTTAATTTGAGCACGACCTATCATCCTCAGACGGATGGCCAGTCAGAACGGACGATTCAAACTCTTGAGGACATGTTACGAACGTGCATTCTGGATTTTGGAGGCAACTGGGGTCAGCACATGACCTTGGTAGAGTTTGCGTACAACAATAGCTTCCATTCGTCGATTCAAATGGCCCCGTACGAAGCTCTCTACGGACGCAAGTGCCGGTCACCGATTTACTGGGATGAAGTTGGCGAAAAGAAAGCACTGGACCCGTCAACCATTCCATGGATGGAAGAGGCTCAAGAGAAGGTCAAGTTGATAAGGCAACGGCTTCAAACAGCCCAAAGTCGACAAAAGAGCTACGCGGATAATCGAAGAAAATACTTGGAGTTTGAAGTTGGAGACTACGTATTTCTCAAGATCACACCTTTACGAAGTCTTACAGTGGGTAAAGGAAAGAAGCTTCAACCGCGGTACGTCGGACCCTACAAGATCCTACAAAGAGTAGGAGCGGTCGCGTATCGATTGGAACTGCCATCCAGTCTCTCTCGAATCCATGATATATTTCACATCTCGATGCTAAAGAAGTATCATCCAGACCCATCCCATGTATTGCAACCGGAGGATATCGAAGTAGATGAATCACTGGCCTATGAAGAGAAACCAGTTCAGGTACTTGATCGGAAGGTCAAAGAGCTTCGCAACAAGAAGATTCCATTAGTAAAGGTGCTGTGGAGAAACCACGGAGTTGAGGAAGCTACTTGGGAAATGGAAGAGGAAATGCGAAAGAAATACCCAAACCTATTCGGGGATTAAGGTGAGAAATTTCGAGGACGAAATTCTTTTAAGTGGGGGAGAGTGTGAGAACCCGTAAAACCCTAATATTTTCCTAGGGTTTATTACCCTTTAATTGCTTATATTTTTGCATTTTCGGGCTTAGAAATATTTTCTGGTAGATTTTATGCGTAATTATAGATTTAAGATGATTTTTCTAGTATGGGAGAATTTTTAGAAAATTAAGCATATATATTGGACGTGGGACCCACTAGTGCGATAAGTTCGGAAAAATTCGGCCAATAAGGTTAAGTTTCGGATACTGTGAAAATTTTATCGGGTGTTAAGAGATAAGTAGTGTGTGTGAAGTGATTGATGTGAGAGAGAAAAGAAAGATAAGAGGGCATTAAATGAGTGTGACAAGTGTCACTCTACCATTGGGTTTGACTTAAGAAACACTATTCATCCTTTTGACTATTTTTGACTAAGTGTTAAATACTTCAAAAAAACACAAAAATTCACCATTTTCTTCCTTGTGTTGGCCGGCCCTCTCTCTCTCAAAGAAGAAGAAATTTTCCCAACTTTCAAGCTTCCCTATCACTCAATCTTCCACAAACAAGAGTTTAGGTTTGATTTCATTCCATAAAATCTTTTCTTTTGGTGATAGTGAGTGCTCTAGTGAAGTTTGTTTGAAGCTCTAAGGTGGCCATCATCCCTCTCTTTCCTGTTACTTGGTAAGTGATGCTTGAACCCCCCTACTACACCTAATGATGGTTATAGTATGCTTAGAAGTGGCTTGAGTGTTGGAATATATGATTTATTTCTTGGTTTGGCTTGATGTGGTGAAGTTTTCCATTTTTTGATGAATTTTCTGGTTTCATATGATCTTGATGGTGTGGTTGTTTTTGATGGTTTGTAATAAGGGGCTTTGACTCTAGTGGGTGTGAATTGTTGTTAAATGCAACCAATTTTGGAATTTGAATGAAATGTGCAAAGTTAGGGTTCATGAACCCCTATTCTGTCCGAAATTTGAGGTCATAGATAGAGGCCGAATTGGACTTTGCTCAAAACATGAAAGTTGTAGGTATTATGAGTTTAGTGTGCCTGCAAAATTTCAGGGCAATTGGACTCGTGTAGAGTGAGTTATGCCGTTTTTACTGTTGCTGTTTTTGGTGCACAGAATGTCCGAACTGCGATAGTAATTGCCTGTTTTGACTGGAATTGGTTTGGATTTTGAAGTTGGTGTCTTCTGAGGAAATATATCTGGATGTCTTAGCTAACTTATGCCTTTGGAATTTCGGCATTTGGACCTGTGTAGGCTGAGATTGACGTATTACAGTTTTGTGTATTTTGCAAACCTGTTTTGGTAATTCTGGTTTGGTATTTGGCACTTTTGACCTAGTTGTGCTAGGATTTGGACTGAGAGGCCTTCTACATTGTTGTATCTCTGTTTCTTGGCTTCGAAATGGTGGGTCTTACACCCCCATCCGACATTTGTAGTGAGAGTTGTGCCATTACCGCATTATGAGGTCAAATCCGATTTTCTTATCAAGGCTTAGGTTAAAGCCCTTTCTTAATTTCTGGTTTGCTTTCATGCTTGTATATGTTTATAAAACCCTATTGGGGTTGTGAATTGGTGTTGTTTATGGCTCGGTATGGTTTCTTGTTTTATGATATTGTGAGCCTATGGAACGGCTCTTGACATGAAATGCTTATATGTGTGTTGTTGGGTTGTGATTGAAGAAAAATAATGAAGCCTTATGGCTGGAAAATTTGGTAAACACAAAGGGCATGCTGCCCGAATTTTTACTCGAGATTTAGAAAACTATATTCTCGACTTGAGTAAAGGTTAAGTATTTAACACTTGAATTTCCATACATGAAACCCTATTGGGCGATAATTGGTTTGGCCTTATGACTCGTTATCGAGTCTTATAGTATTTGTTTACATGTTCTAGGGCGTGACGATAGCTCACGACGTCTTGGTGATCGTGGTGCATGAAATACCACTTTCTTGCTTGGTGAGTATACTACTCACTTATTTGTTATAATGTGGCTTTGTGCTATGTGTATTGATGCCTTGAAGGCTTAATTGGTTATTGGAAATGATTGAGGTGAGGGTGTACTTGACCGCCCTCACCCCTTGTGATTCCATGCATGGCTAGTGCTTGCATTACTGAATTACTGCACTTGATATATGAAATACTGAATTCCATTCATGGAAACTGATTTGGTATCATTTGGGCGAATGTCCAATGGCTTTACTGTATCACTGAGCTCAACCCCGTTTGGTAGTCAATTGGATCGAGCCGGCGAGGGCTTGGTCGTGAAAATTGTCATGCCACGGGGACTGTACTGTGGAATCTTGTGGTAATGAGACCTTTGGTTCCGGTATACTCGAGTATTACCAAAATGACTGAATGGAGTGCGGGCCCGGTTGGGGTATGATAGTTGGACGGTTGGATGTAAGTGATGTCTACGGATGGTTACTTTTCATTGACGGAGGGTCAATGAGGTTGGATCAAGATTGCAAGCGTGGAAATGGGCTCTTGAGAGCCGACCGTATCCTTTTCCGTTTTGTTTTACTGCTTATTTGTGCACTTTAAATGAAAGTTCATCCTTATGTGACTTTGGTTGCTTATGTAGTAGTATACCACTGGGCTTTAGCTCATTCCGTGTTATTTGTTTTCCTTACAGGGATATAATTACTTTTGAGAATGGATTGGATAGTCACTTGCCAAGTTGAGCTTATAAATGTCTTTTGTATAGCTCTTGAAATGAAGCCTTAATGTGTAACGGGTTCATTTCCTTTTGATAGGCAAACTGAATATGTACTTTCTTTATGAATGTCTGTGGCATGCCACTATGGTTGTAAATGTTGGATTTCAATGTGTATATGTTAAATTGATGTTTGGATTCTACTATCCAGGCCACTATTCAGTTTTCCATTTTTTTTATTTTGCTATTTTGATACTTATGGCTTGTCCGAGCGCACTTTTGTTTTCCCGAAATGTATTCGAACGCGTGTAACTGTACCGTAGTCCTGGCGAGAGCTGGGCAGGCAGTCCGCTAACCCCTTTGGTTCGCCTTAGGGGAAGGTGGGGCTGTCACAGGTGGTATCAGAGCCTAGGTTTGAATTAGCCTGGGTGTTATAGGACTGTTTGACTTGAGGATTGTTGTTTTTGGCCTTTAAGCTTATATTTATGATTACATGTTCTTGTGATGTAGGATGGCCGGACAGGGTGACCCTAGTGCTAGTCCTTCGGGGGCTAGACCTCGCAAAGTACTCCCGTGATTCCCTATCAGATACGGCCGGGAGGGGCCGTCATTCGTTGGAGCCCGTCTAACCGTCTTCGACGGTGCCCGTGTAGGGAGAGATATGCTTACCCGAACACTCTAGTGTTTGCGCTGGATAAAGAGCGCAAGGTATTGGCTAGAGAGAATGCTCGCCTTGAGGTCGATGCGATTCAGGATAGGGCGACGAAGGATAAGCAAGCTGCGCGTATAAAGGAGCTAGAATACGATGTGCTTGAGGCTGAAGATAGGGTTGATGACCTTTGCGCCCAACTGAGGGAGGCACGAGAGCGAGAGCTTAAGCGAGCGCGCAAGGTCAGGGGTCGCGCTGAGGCGATCCTTAATCTGTGTGACGATGGCCTTGAGGAGTGTAGCGACGAGGCGTCGTGTGCGGAGGCCGACCCTGGGGAGGAGTCTACCCCATCGCCTGGATCTCAGACCCCGGCGACTGACTAGGCCTTGATCTTTAGGCATCTTTTGGATAGTGGTGGTTTTTGTATGAACATAGGGATAGGGATAGAGCCTTAGCTAATCGTTTAGGGTCGTTAGAGTAGCTACGTGTAAATCTCTTTTGATAGGCCTATCCTCCGGTGGATCGTTTGTGTACGTACGTGCTTTGGCCGTACTTGACTGACTGATTGTATATATGTGTTTGGCTTGTATATATGTGTGGTTGTGCTTATGCTTGGATTGTATAAATGTGTTATTATGCAAGTTTACGTGTTACTTATATGGCTTGTTATTACTGTGGTTTAGTATTCTTGCCTAGACCGAGTGGAACTTATGGAAGGTACTCGGAGTGGTCGGGGACGTGGGCGCGGTGCTAGACAACCCACACCGGTTAGGGGTGTAGGGGAAACCTCGACTGGACCCGATCCTGAACCCCAAGCCGACCCTAATGCCCAGATCGCTGCTGCTATGCAGCAAATGACAAATTTGCTTGCACAAGTAGTGCAGCAACAAGCTCAGAACCCGAACCCAAACCCTAACCCTGGAAATCCCGGGAACCCTGGCCACCATGTCGAGAGCGAGGATAGAGCTCTCGAACGTTTCCAAAAGTTTTCCCCGCCAAAGTTTGTTGGGGGACCTGACCCTGACGTTGCTGAGAAATGGCTTGAGAAGATGGTAGACATTTTTGCAGCTCTACATTATCCAGACGAACGGCAGGTGACTTTTGCCGTGTTTCAACTTGAAGGGGCTGCTCGTTCCTGGTGGAACGGAATTAGGCAGAAATGGGAACGGGAGCAGACGCCTAGGACGTGGGTGAACTTCATCCGCGAATTTAACGCAAAGTTTTTCCCTCCTCTAGTCCAGGAGAGGAAGGAGGACGAGTTTATCCGGCTCCGGCAAGGGACTCAGACTGTGGCGGAGTACGAGAGTCAATTTACCCGCTTGTCCAAATTCGCGCCTGAGCTAATCATAACTGAGCAACGACGGGTTAGGCGCTTCATTCAGGGTTTGAACGTCGAGATCCAGAAAGACCTCGCGGCGGCTCAAATTACCACGTTTGGCGAGGCAATGGAAAAAGCCCAACGGGTTGAGAGTGCACGGCTGCAGGTCCGAAACTTCCAGGCGAAAAAGCGTGGTTTTCCTGGGAGTACGTCTGGGCAAGGTGAGAAGAGCACTCCGTCTAAGTTTGGACGAGGCACGGGAGGTGGTCGACAATCTGGATCAGGCAGAGGGACTCCGTTTAGGGGTGGTCAAGCTGGGCGAGGACAGAGGGGAAATGCTCAGAGTGGCTCGGCTTTGGCACCTCGCGGTCCCTGTGGACACTGTGGGAAAGCAAACCACACCGAGGATAACTGCTGGAGGAAGCAGGGTAAATGTCTGCGGTGTGGAAGTGCGGACCACCAACTGGCTACATGCCCGGTCCTGAAACAAGACGAAAAAGGGAGCCAACCACTGCCGAGGACCAATACTGGACCCGCCAAGGGAGATGGGTCCAAACCGAAGGTTCCAGCTAGGGTGTATTCCTTAGAGCCCCATCAGGTCCCAGAGTCTTCCGAGGTGGTAGAAGGTACGATCCCTATTTTCCACCGCTTTGCCAAAGTTTTAATTGATCCTGGTGCCACTCATTCGTTTGTTAACCCTGATTTCATGTGTGGCATCGATATAAAACCTGCTAGTTTACCTTATGACCTAGAAGTGAGTACACCTACGGGGAATCAACGTTTGGTGACTAGTATGGTTTATAGGGATTGCGATGTATGGGTTGGTGAGAAGAGATTTTTAGGAGACCTGATTAGCTTGTCCATTAAGGGGTACGATGTGATTCTGGGCATGGACTGGTTAGCCAAATATAACGCCCAACTGGATTGTAAAACGAAGGTGGTCGAATTTCACATTCCTGGCGAGGCAACCTTGAGGTTGGATATAAGGGGTAGGTTAGCCTCATCTGCTCTAATTTCGGGCATTCGAGCTAGGAAACTGATAAGTAGAGGAGCGCAAGGATTTTTGGCCTTTTTAATTAACACCCCTGCGGATAAAGTAAAAGTAGAAGATGTGACCATAGTGAGGGAATTTCCGGACGTATTCCCTGATGAGTTAGTAGCTTTACCTCCAGAAAGGGAGATAGAATTCCGAATAGATCTTTTACCTGGAACTGCACCTATCTCAAAAACCCCTTACCGAATGGCGCCTGCAGAACTTAAAGAGCTTAAGTTGCAATTACAAGACCTTTTGGAGCGGGGATTCATTCACGAGAGTGGATCTCCTTGGGGAGCTCCTGTCCTATTTGTGAAGAAAAAGGACGGAACCTTGAGGATGTGTATTGATTACCGAGGCCTGAACAACGTGACCATCAAGAATAAGTATCCACTACCTCACATCGACGAGTTGTTTGACCAGCTGCAAGGAGCAGTGGTCTTCTCGAAGTTGGACCTCCGACAAGGATACTACCAGTTGTTAATAAGGAAGGAGGACATTCCGAAAACTGCCTTCAACTCGAGATACGGGCATTACGAGTTCGCCGTTATGCCCTTTGGACTGACCAATGCTCCCGCCGCCTTTATGGACTTAATGCATAGGGTTTTCAAACCCTATCTAGACCGATTTGTTGTTGTGTTTATCGATGACATTTTGGTCTACTCAAAGACACGCGAGGAGCATGAGGAGCATTTGAGAGTGGTGTTACAAACATTAAGAGAACATCAGCTGTACGCCAAGTTTAGCAAATGCGAGTTTTGGTTGGAGAAAGTAGCATTTCTAGGTCACGTGATCTCTCACGAAGGTATTTCGGTGGATCCGGCGAAGGTCGAGGCCGTGACAAATTGGAAGAGGCCAGAAAATCCCACGGAAATTCATAGCTTTCTAGGGCTAGCGGGGTACTACCGAAGGTTTATTAAGGATTTTTCCAAACTAGCAGGACCCCTAACTGACTTGACAAAGAAGCATGGCCAGTTTATCTGGAACGGCCGTTGCGAAACAAGTTTCCAGGAATTAAAGAAAAGATTGACCATGGCTCCCGTACTGGTCTTGCCAAATGGAGTGGACGGGTTTGCGGTTTATGCGGACGCGTCGCGAGAAGGCCTGGGGTGTGTTTTGATGCAGAATCGGAATGTAATTTCATTTGCCTCTAGGAAATTGAAGCTTCACGAGCAGAATTACCCGACGCACGATCTGGAACTAGCCGCAGTTGTCTTTGCACTGAAAAAGTGGAGGCATTACCTATATGGGGTGACTTTCGAAGTGTATTCGGATCACAAAAGTCTTAGATACCTCTTTTCCCAGAAGGAATTAAACATGAGGCAACGAAGGTGGATGGAATTTCTGGAAGATTATGACAGTACAATCAATTATCATCCGGGAAAGGCAAATGTGGTAGCAGATGCCTTGAGTCGTAAGGTGCAAGTAGCAGGGCTAATGATTAAGGAGTGGGATTTGCTAGAATCCGTGTGCGAGTGGAAACCCTGTCTAGGGAGCCATAAGGTGATATTTGGCAATGTCAGGGTTACCTCCACTCTACTGGAACATATTAAAGAGGCACAAAAAGAAGATTTGATGGTACAGAAATGGAGAGAGAAGGTGGAAAGAGGAGAAACAACGGACTTCAATTTGAGTCCTGAGGGTATTTTGAAGTATCGGAACCGAATAGTGGTACCGAAAGTGAAGTCGATGAAAATGGAGATTTTGGAGGAAGCTCATCGGTCTAAGTATACAATCCATCCGGGCAGCAGCAAGATGTATCAAGACCTAAAAGGAACCTATTGGTGGGACAATATGAAGAAGGAAATTGCTCAATACGTACAGAAATGTCTCATTTGCCAGCAAGTGAAGGCAGAGCATCAAAAACCATCAGGTCTGTTACAACCCTTGGAGATACCTGAGTGGAAGTGGGAAAACATCACCATGGACTTCGTTTCCGGTTTACCGAGGACGCAAAGAGGACACGATGCCGTTTGGGTGATCGTTGATCGATTAACCAAGTCGGCCCATTTCTTGCCGGTGAACATGAAATATTCAATGGACAAGTTGGCTCGACTGTACATGGATGAGATAGTAAGACTACACGGTGTTCCTGTGAGCATCGTCTCTGATCGGGATCCACGGTTTGTATCTCGATTTTGGCAGAAGTTTCAAGAAACCCTGGGGACTAAACTTAATTTGAGCACGACCTATCATCCTCAGACGGATGGCCAGTCAGAACGGACGATTCAAACTCTTGAGGACATGTTACGAACGTGCATTCTGGATTTTGGAGGCAACTGGGGTCAGCACATGACCTTGGTAGAGTTTGCGTACAACAATAGCTTCCATTCGTCGATTCAAATGGCCCCGTACGAAGCTCTCTACGGACGCAAGTGCCGGTCACCGATTTACTGGGATGAAGTTGGCGAAAAGAAAGCACTGGACCCGTCAACCATTCCATGGATGGAAGAGGCTCAAGAGAAGGTCAAGTTGATAAGGCAACGGCTTCAAACAGCCCAAAGTCGACAAAAGAGCTACGCGGATAATCGAAGAAAATACTTGGAGTTTGAAGTTGGAGACTACGTATTTCTCAAGATCACACCTTTACGAAGTCTTACAGTGGGTAAAGGAAAGAAGCTTCAACCGCGGTACGTCGGACCCTACAAGATCCTACAAAGAGTAGGAGCGGTCGCGTATCGATTGGAACTGCCATCCAGTCTCTCTCGAATCCATGATATATTTCACATCTCGATGCTAAAGAAGTATCATCCAGACCCATCCCATGTATTGCAACCGGAGGATATCGAAGTAGATGAATCACTGGCCTATGAAGAGAAACCAGTTCAGGTACTTGATCGGAAGGTCAAAGAGCTTCGCAACAAGAAGATTCCATTAGTAAAGGTGCTGTGGAGAAACCACGGAGTTGAGGAAGCTACTTGGGAAATGGAAGAGGAAATGCGAAAGAAATACCCAAACCTATTCGGGGATTAAGGTGAGAAATTTCGAGGACGAAATTCTTTTAAGTGGGGGAGAGTGTGAGAACCCGTAAAACCCTAATATTTTCCTAGGGTTTATTACCCTTTAATTGCTTATATTTTTGCATTTTCGGGCTTAGAAATATTTTCTGGTAGATTTTATGCGTAATTATAGATTTAAGATGATTTTTCTAGTATGGGAGAATTTTTAGAAAATTAAGCATATATATTGGACGTGGGACCCACTAGTGCGATAAGTTCGGAAAAATTCGGCCAATAAGGTTAAGTTTCGGATACTGTGAAAATTTTATCGGGTGTTAAGAGATAAGTAGTGTGTGTGAAGTGATTGATGTGAGAGAGAAAAGAAAGATAAGAGGGCATTAAATGAGTGTGACAAGTGTCACTCTACCATTGGGTTTGACTTAAGAAACACTATTCATCCTTTTGA
Source organism: Coffea arabica (assembly GCF_036785885.1). Classification (NCBI taxonomy): domain Eukaryota; kingdom Viridiplantae; phylum Streptophyta; class Magnoliopsida; order Gentianales; family Rubiaceae; genus Coffea; species Coffea arabica. Next base: position 36,671,852 of record NC_092313.1, read on the forward strand.
CTATTTTTGACTAAGTGTTAAATACTTCAAAAAAACACAAAAATTCACCATTTTCTTCCTTGTGTTGGCCGGCCCTCTCTCTCTCAAAGAAGAAGAAATTTTCCCAACTTTCAAGCTTCCCTATCACTCAATCTTCCACAAACAAGAGTTTAGGTTTGATTTCATTCCATAAAATCTTTTCTTTTGGTGATAGTGAGTGCTCTAGTGAAGTTTGTTTGAAGCTCTAAGGTGGCCATCATCCCTCTCTTTCCTGTTACTTGGTAAGTGATGCTTGAACCCCCCTACTACACCTAATGATGGTTATAGTATGCTTAGAAGTGGCTTGAGTGTTGGAATATATGATTTATTTCTTGGTTTGGCTTGATGTGGTGAAGTTTTCCATTTTTTGATGAATTTTCTGGTTTCATATGATCTTGATGGTGTGGTTGTTTTTGATGGTTTGTAATAAGGGGCTTTGACTCTAGTGGGTGTGAATTGTTGTTAAATGCAACCAATTTTGGAATTTGAATGAAATGTGCAAAGTTAGGGTTCATGAACCCCTATTCTGTCCGAAATTTGAGGTCATAGATAGAGGCCGAATTGGACTTTGCTCAAAACATGAAAGTTGTAGGTATTATGAGTTTAGTGTGCCTGCAAAATTTCAGGGCAATTGGACTCGTGTAGAGTGAGTTATGCCGTTTTTACTGTTGCTGTTTTTGGTGCACAGAATGTCCGAACTGCGATAGTAATTGCCTGTTTTGACTGGAATTGGTTTGGATTTTGAAGTTGGTGTCTTCTGAGGAAATATATCTGGATGTCTTAGCTAACTTATGCCTTTGGAATTTCGGCATTTGGACCTGTGTAGGCTGAGATTGACGTATTACAGTTTTGTGTATTTTGCAAACCTGTTTTGGTAATTCTGGTTTGGTATTTGGCACTTTTGACCTAGTTGTGCTAGGATTTGGACTGAGAGGCCTTCTACATTGTTGTATCTCTGTTTCTTGGCTTCGAAATGGTGGGTCTTACACCCCCATCCGACATTTGTAGTGAGAGTTGTGCCATTACCGCATTATGAGGTCAAATCCGATTTTCTTATCAAGGCTTAGGTTAAAGCCCTTTCTTAATTTCTGGTTTGCTTTCATGCTTGTATATGTTTATAAAACCCTATTGGGGTTGTGAATTGGTGTTGTTTATGGCTCGGTATGGTTTCTTGTTTTATGATATTGTGAGCCTATGGAACGGCTCTTGACATGAAATGCTTATATGTGTGTTGTTGGGTTGTGATTGAAGAAAAATAATGAAGCCTTATGGCTGGAAAATTTGGTAAACACAAAGGGCATGCTGCCCGAATTTTTACTCGAGATTTAGAAAACTATATTCTCGACTTGAGTAAAGGTTAAGTATTTAACACTTGAATTTCCATACATGAAACCCTATTGGGCGATAATTGGTTTGGCCTTATGACTCGTTATCGAGTCTTATAGTATTTGTTTACATGTTCTAGGGCGTGACGATAGCTCACGACGTCTTGGTGATCGTGGTGCATGAAATACCACTTTCTTGCTTGGTGAGTATACTACTCACTTATTTGTTATAATGTGGCTTTGTGCTATGTGTATTGATGCCTTGAAGGCTTAATTGGTTATTGGAAATGATTGAGGTGAGGGTGTACTTGACCGCCCTCACCCCTTGTGATTCCATGCATGGCTAGTGCTTGCATTACTGAATTACTGCACTTGATATATGAAATACTGAATTCCATTCATGGAAACTGATTTGGTATCATTTGGGCGAATGTCCAATGGCTTTACTGTATCACTGAGCTCAACCCCGTTTGGTAGTCAATTGGATCGAGCCGGCGAGGGCTTGGTCGTGAAAATTGTCATGCCACGGGGACTGTACTGTGGAATCTTGTGGTAATGAGACCTTTGGTTCCGGTATACTCGAGTATTACCAAAATGACTGAATGGAGTGCGGGCCCGGTTGGGGTATGATAGTTGGACGGTTGGATGTAAGTGATGTCTACGGATGGTTACTTTTCATTGACGGAGGGTCAATGAGGTTGGATCAAGATTGCAAGCGTGGAAATGGGCTCTTGAGAGCCGACCGTATCCTTTTCCGTTTTGTTTTACTGCTTATTTGTGCACTTTAAATGAAAGTTCATCCTTATGTGACTTTGGTTGCTTATGTAGTAGTATACCACTGGGCTTTAGCTCATTCCGTGTTATTTGTTTTCCTTACAGGGATATAATTACTTTTGAGAATGGATTGGATAGTCACTTGCCAAGTTGAGCTTATAAATGTCTTTTGTATAGCTCTTGAAATGAAGCCTTAATGTGTAACGGGTTCATTTCCTTTTGATAGGCAAACTGAATATGTACTTTCTTTATGAATGTCTGTGGCATGCCACTATGGTTGTAAATGTTGGATTTCAATGTGTATATGTTAAATTGATGTTTGGATTCTACTATCCAGGCCACTATTCAGTTTTCCATTTTTTTTATTTTGCTATTTTGATACTTATGGCTTGTCCGAGCGCACTTTTGTTTTCCCGAAATGTATTCGAACGCGTGTAACTGTACCGTAGTCCTGGCGAGAGCTGGGCAGGCAGTCCGCTAACCCCTTTGGTTCGCCTTAGGGGAAGGTGGGGCTGTCACAGGTGGTATCAGAGCCTAGGTTTGAATTAGCCTGGGTGTTATAGGACTGTTTGACTTGAGGATTGTTGTTTTTGGCCTTTAAGCTTATATTTATGATTACATGTTCTTGTGATGTAGGATGGCCGGACAGGGTGACCCTAGTGCTAGTCCTTCGGGGGCTAGACCTCGCAAAGTACTCCCGTGATTCCCTATCAGATACGGCCGGGAGGGGCCGTCATTCGTTGGAGCCCGTCTAACCGTCTTCGACGGTGCCCGTGTAGGGAGAGATATGCTTACCCGAACACTCTAGTGTTTGCGCTGGATAAAGAGCGCAAGGTATTGGCTAGAGAGAATGCTCGCCTTGAGGTCGATGCGATTCAGGATAGGGCGACGAAGGATAAGCAAGCTGCGCGTATAAAGGAGCTAGAATACGATGTGCTTGAGGCTGAAGATAGGGTTGATGACCTTTGCGCCCAACTGAGGGAGGCACGAGAGCGAGAGCTTAAGCGAGCGCGCAAGGTCAGGGGTCGCGCTGAGGCGATCCTTAATCTGTGTGACGATGGCCTTGAGGAGTGTAGCGACGAGGCGTCGTGTGCGGAGGCCGACCCTGGGGAGGAGTCTACCCCATCGCCTGGATCTCAGACCCCGGCGACTGACTAGGCCTTGATCTTTAGGCATCTTTTGGATAGTGGTGGTTTTTGTATGAACATAGGGATAGGGATAGAGCCTTAGCTAATCGTTTAGGGTCGTTAGAGTAGCTACGTGTAAATCTCTTTTGATAGGCCTATCCTCCGGTGGATCGTTTGTGTACGTACGTGCTTTGGCCGTACTTGACTGACTGATTGTATATATGTGTTTGGCTTGTATATATGTGTGGTTGTGCTTATGCTTGGATTGTATAAATGTGTTATTATGCAAGTTTACGTGTTACTTATATGGCTTGTTATTACTGTGGTTTAGTATTCTTGCCTAGACCGAGTGGAACTTATGGAAGGTACTCGGAGTGGTCGGGGACGTGGGCGCGGTGCTAGACAACCCACACCGGTTAGGGGTGTAGGGGAAACCTCGACTGGACCCGATCCTGAACCCCAAGCCGACCCTAATGCCCAGATCGCTGCTGCTATGCAGCAAATGACAAATTTGCTTGCACAAGTAGTGCAGCAACAAGCTCAGAACCCGAACCCAAACCCTAACCCTGGAAATCCCGGGAACCCTGGCCACCATGTCGAGAGCGAGGATAGAGCTCTCGAACGTTTCCAAAAGTTTTCCCCGCCAAAGTTTGTTGGGGGACCTGACCCTGACGTTGCTGAGAAATGGCTTGAGAAGATGGTAGACATTTTTGCAGCTCTACATTATCCAGACGAACGGCAGGTGACTTTTGCCGTGTTTCAACTTGAAGGGGCTGCTCGTTCCTGGTGGAACGGAATTAGGCAGAAATGGGAACGGGAGCAGACGCCTAGGACGTGGGTGAACTTCATCCGCGAATTTAACGCAAAGTTTTTCCCTCCTCTAGTCCAGGAGAGGAAGGAGGACGAGTTTATCCGGCTCCGGCAAGGGACTCAGACTGTGGCGGAGTACGAGAGTCAATTTACCCGCTTGTCCAAATTCGCGCCTGAGCTAATCATAACTGAGCAACGACGGGTTAGGCGCTTCATTCAGGGTTTGAACGTCGAGATCCAGAAAGACCTCGCGGCGGCTCAAATTACCACGTTTGGCGAGGCAATGGAAAAAGCCCAACGGGTTGAGAGTGCACGGCTGCAGGTCCGAAACTTCCAGGCGAAAAAGCGTGGTTTTCCTGGGAGTACGTCTGGGCAAGGTGAGAAGAGCACTCCGTCTAAGTTTGGACGAGGCACGGGAGGTGGTCGACAATCTGGATCAGGCAGAGGGACTCCGTTTAGGGGTGGTCAAGCTGGGCGAGGACAGAGGGGAAATGCTCAGAGTGGCTCGGCTTTGGCACCTCGCGGTCCCTGTGGACACTGTGGGAAAGCAAACCACACCGAGGATAACTGCTGGAGGAAGCAGGGTAAATGTCTGCGGTGTGGAAGTGCGGACCACCAACTGGCTACATGCCCGGTCCTGAAACAAGACGAAAAAGGGAGCCAACCACTGCCGAGGACCAATACTGGACCCGCCAAGGGAGATGGGTCCAAACCGAAGGTTCCAGCTAGGGTGTATTCCTTAGAGCCCCATCAGGTCCCAGAGTCTTCCGAGGTGGTAGAAGGTACGATCCCTATTTTCCACCGCTTTGCCAAAGTTTTAATTGATCCTGGTGCCACTCATTCGTTTGTTAACCCTGATTTCATGTGTGGCATCGATATAAAACCTGCTAGTTTACCTTATGACCTAGAAGTGAGTACACCTACGGGGAATCAACGTTTGGTGACTAGTATGGTTTATAGGGATTGCGATGTATGGGTTGGTGAGAAGAGATTTTTAGGAGACCTGATTAGCTTGTCCATTAAGGGGTACGATGTGATTCTGGGCATGGACTGGTTAGCCAAATATAACGCCCAACTGGATTGTAAAACGAAGGTGGTCGAATTTCACATTCCTGGCGAGGCAACCTTGAGGTTGGATATAAGGGGTAGGTTAGCCTCATCTGCTCTAATTTCGGGCATTCGAGCTAGGAAACTGATAAGTAGAGGAGCGCAAGGATTTTTGGCCTTTTTAATTAACACCCCTGCGGATAAAGTAAAAGTAGAAGATGTGACCATAGTGAGGGAATTTCCGGACGTATTCCCTGATGAGTTAGTAGCTTTACCTCCAGAAAGGGAGATAGAATTCCGAATAGATCTTTTACCTGGAACTGCACCTATCTCAAAAACCCCTTACCGAATGGCGCCTGCAGAACTTAAAGAGCTTAAGTTGCAATTACAAGACCTTTTGGAGCGGGGATTCATTCACGAGAGTGGATCTCCTTGGGGAGCTCCTGTCCTATTTGTGAAGAAAAAGGACGGAACCTTGAGGATGTGTATTGATTACCGAGGCCTGAACAACGTGACCATCAAGAATAAGTATCCACTACCTCACATCGACGAGTTGTTTGACCAGCTGCAAGGAGCAGTGGTCTTCTCGAAGTTGGACCTCCGACAAGGATACTACCAGTTGTTAATAAGGAAGGAGGACATTCCGAAAACTGCCTTCAACTCGAGATACGGGCATTACGAGTTCGCCGTTATGCCCTTTGGACTGACCAATGCTCCCGCCGCCTTTATGGACTTAATGCATAGGGTTTTCAAACCCTATCTAGACCGATTTGTTGTTGTGTTTATCGATGACATTTTGGTCTACTCAAAGACACGCGAGGAGCATGAGGAGCATTTGAGAGTGGTGTTACAAACATTAAGAGAACATCAGCTGTACGCCAAGTTTAGCAAATGCGAGTTTTGGTTGGAGAAAGTAGCATTTCTAGGTCACGTGATCTCTCACGAAGGTATTTCGGTGGATCCGGCGAAGGTCGAGGCCGTGACAAATTGGAAGAGGCCAGAAAATCCCACGGAAATTCATAGCTTTCTAGGGCTAGCGGGGTACTACCGAAGGTTTATTAAGGATTTTTCCAAACTAGCAGGACCCCTAACTGACTTGACAAAGAAGCATGGCCAGTTTATCTGGAACGGCCGTTGCGAAACAAGTTTCCAGGAATTAAAGAAAAGATTGACCATGGCTCCCGTACTGGTCTTGCCAAATGGAGTGGACGGGTTTGCGGTTTATGCGGACGCGTCGCGAGAAGGCCTGGGGTGTGTTTTGATGCAGAATCGGAATGTAATTTCATTTGCCTCTAGGAAATTGAAGCTTCACGAGCAGAATTACCCGACGCACGATCTGGAACTAGCCGCAGTTGTCTTTGCACTGAAAAAGTGGAGGCATTACCTATATGGGGTGACTTTCGAAGTGTATTCGGATCACAAAAGTCTTAGATACCTCTTTTCCCAGAAGGAATTAAACATGAGGCAACGAAGGTGGATGGAATTTCTGGAAGATTATGACAGTACAATCAATTATCATCCGGGAAAGGCAAATGTGGTAGCAGATGCCTTGAGTCGTAAGGTGCAAGTAGCAGGGCTAATGATTAAGGAGTGGGATTTGCTAGAATCCGTGTGCGAGTGGAAACCCTGTCTAGGGAGCCATAAGGTGATATTTGGCAATGTCAGGGTTACCTCCACTCTACTGGAACATATTAAAGAGGCACAAAAAGAAGATTTGATGGTACAGAAATGGAGAGAGAAGGTGGAAAGAGGAGAAACAACGGACTTCAATTTGAGTCCTGAGGGTATTTTGAAGTATCGGAACCGAATAGTGGTACCGAAAGTGAAGTCGATGAAAATGGAGATTTTGGAGGAAGCTCATCGGTCTAAGTATACAATCCATCCGGGCAGCAGCAAGATGTATCAAGACCTAAAAGGAACCTATTGGTGGGACAATATGAAGAAGGAAATTGCTCAATACGTACAGAAATGTCTCATTTGCCAGCAAGTGAAGGCAGAGCATCAAAAACCATCAGGTCTGTTACAACCCTTGGAGATACCTGAGTGGAAGTGGGAAAACATCACCATGGACTTCGTTTCCGGTTTACCGAGGACGCAAAGAGGACACGATGCCGTTTGGGTGATCGTTGATCGATTAACCAAGTCGGCCCATTTCTTGCCGGTGAACATGAAATATTCAATGGACAAGTTGGCTCGACTGTACATGGATGAGATAGTAAGACTACACGGTGTTCCTGTGAGCATCGTCTCTGATCGGGATCCACGGTTTGTATCTCGATTTTGGCAGAAGTTTCAAGAAACCCTGGGGACTAAACTTAATTTGAGCACGACCTATCATCCTCAGACGGATGGCCAGTCAGAACGGACGATTCAAACTCTTGAGGACATGTTACGAACGTGCATTCTGGATTTTGGAGGCAACTGGGGTCAGCACATGACCTTGGTAGAGTTTGCGTACAACAATAGCTTCCATTCGTCGATTCAAATGGCCCCGTACGAAGCTCTCTACGGACGCAAGTGCCGGTCACCGATTTACTGGGATGAAGTTGGCGAAAAGAAAGCACTGGACCCGTCAACCATTCCATGGATGGAAGAGGCTCAAGAGAAGGTCAAGTTGATAAGGCAACGGCTTCAAACAGCCCAAAGTCGACAAAAGAGCTACGCGGATAATCGAAGAAAATACTTGGAGTTTGAAGTTGGAGACTACGTATTTCTCAAGATCACACCTTTACGAAGTCTTACAGTGGGTAAAGGAAAGAAGCTTCAACCGCGGTACGTCGGACCCTACAAGATCCTACAAAGAGTAGGAGCGGTCGCGTATCGATTGGAACTGCCATCCAGTCTCTCTCGAATCCATGATATATTTCACATCTCGATGCTAAAGAAGTATCATCCAGACCCATCCCATGTATTGCAACCGGAGGATATCGAAGTAGATGAATCACTGGCCTATGAAGAGAAACCAGTTCAGGTACTTGATCGGAAGGTCAAAGAGCTTCGCAACAAGAAGATTCCATTAGTAAAGGTGCTGTGGAGAAACCACGGAGTTGAGGAAGCTACTTGGGAAATGGAAGAGGAAATGCGAAAGAAATACCCAAACCTATTCGGGGATTAAGGTGAGAAATTTCGAGGACGAAATTCTTTTAAGTGGGGGAGAGTGTGAGAACCCGTAAAACCCTAATATTTTCCTAGGGTTTATTACCCTTTAATTGCTTATATTTTTGCATTTTCGGGCTTAGAAATATTTTCTGGTAGATTTTATGCGTAATTATAGATTTAAGATGATTTTTCTAGTATGGGAGAATTTTTAGAAAATTAAGCATATATATTGGACGTGGGACCCACTAGTGCGATAAGTTCGGAAAAATTCGGCCAATAAGGTTAAGTTTCGGATACTGTGAAAATTTTATCGGGTGTTAAGAGATAAGTAGTGTGTGTGAAGTGATTGATGTGAGAGAGAAAAGAAAGATAAGAGGGCATTAAATGAGTGTGACAAGTGTCACTCTACCATTGGGTTTGACTTAAGAAACACTATTCATCCTTTTGACTATTTTTGACTAAGTGTTAAATACTTCAAAAAAACACAAAAATTCACCATTTTCTTCCTTGTGTTGGCCGGCCCTCTCTCTCTCAAAGAAGAAGAAATTTTCCCAACTTTCAAGCTTCCCTATCACTCAATCTTCCACAAACAAGAGTTTAGGTTTGATTTCATTCCATAAAATCTTTTCTTTTGGTGATAGTGAGTGCTCTAGTGAAGTTTGTTTGAAGCTCTAAGGTGGCCATCATCCCTCTCTTTCCTGTTACTTGGTAAGTGATGCTTGAACCCCCCTACTACACCTAATGATGGTTATAGTATGCTTAGAAGTGGCTTGAGTGTTGGAATATATGATTTATTTCTTGGTTTGGCTTGATGTGGTGAAGTTTTCCATTTTTTGATGAATTTTCTGGTTTCATATGATCTTGATGGTGTGGTTGTTTTTGATGGTTTGTAATAAGGGGCTTTGACTCTAGTGGGTGTGAATTGTTGTTAAATGCAACCAATTTTGGAATTTGAATGAAATGTGCAAAGTTAGGGTTCATGAACCCCTATTCTGTCCGAAATTTGAGGTCATAGATAGAGGCCGAATTGGACTTTGCTCAAAACATGAAAGTTGTAGGTATTATGAGTTTAGTGTGCCTGCAAAATTTCAGGGCAATTGGACTCGTGTAGAGTGAGTTATGCCGTTTTTACTGTTGCTGTTTTTGGTGCACAGAATGTCCGAACTGCGATAGTAATTGCCTGTTTTGACTGGAATTGGTTTGGATTTTGAAGTTGGTGTCTTCTGAGGAAATATATCTGGATGTCTTAGCTAACTTATGCCTTTGGAATTTCGGCATTTGGACCTGTGTAGGCTGAGATTGACGTATTACAGTTTTGTGTATTTTGCAAACCTGTTTTGGTAATTCTGGTTTGGTATTTGGCACTTTTGACCTAGTTGTGCTAGGATTTGGACTGAGAGGCCTTCTACATTGTTGTATCTCTGTTTCTTGGCTTCGAAATGGTGGGTCTTACACCCCCATCCGACATTTGTAGTGAGAGTTGTGCCATTACCGCATTATGAGGTCAAATCCGATTTTCTTATCAAGGCTTAGGTTAAAGCCCTTTCTTAATTTCTGGTTTGCTTTCATGCTTGTATATGTTTATAAAACCCTATTGGGGTTGTGAATTGGTGTTGTTTATGGCTCGGTATGGTTTCTTGTTTTATGATATTGTGAGCCTATGGAACGGCTCTTGACATGAAATGCTTATATGTGTGTTGTTGGGTTGTGATTGAAGAAAAATAATGAAGCCTTATGGCTGGAAAATTTGGTAAACACAAAGGGCATGCTGCCCGAATTTTTACTCGAGATTTAGAAAACTATATTCTCGACTTGAGTAAAGGTTAAGTATTTAACACTTGAATTTCCATACATGAAACCCTATTGGGCGATAATTGGTTTGGCCTTATGACTCGTTATCGAGTCTTATAGTATTTGTTTACATGTTCTAGGGCGTGACGATAGCTCACGACGTCTTGGTGATCGTGGTGCATGAAATACCACTTTCTTGCTTGGTGAGTATACTACTCACTTATTTGTTATAATGTGGCTTTGTGCTATGTGTATTGATGCCTTGAAGGCTTAATTGGTTATTGGAAATGATTGAGGTGAGGGTGTACTTGACCGCCCTCACCCCTTGTGATTCCATGCATGGCTAGTGCTTGCATTACTGAATTACTGCACTTGATATATGAAATACTGAATTCCATTCATGGAAACTGATTTGGTATCATTTGGGCGAATGTCCAATGGCTTTACTGTATCACTGAGCTCAACCCCGTTTGGTAGTCAATTGGATCGAGCCGGCGAGGGCTTGGTCGTGAAAATTGTCATGCCACGGGGACTGTACTGTGGAATCTTGTGGTAATGAGACCTTTGGTTCCGGTATACTCGAGTATTACCAAAATGACTGAATGGAGTGCGGGCCCGGTTGGGGTATGATAGTTGGACGGTTGGATGTAAGTGATGTCTACGGATGGTTACTTTTCATTGACGGAGGGTCAATGAGGTTGGATCAAGATTGCAAGCGTGGAAATGGGCTCTTGAGAGCCGACCGTATCCTTTTCCGTTTTGTTTTACTGCTTATTTGTGCACTTTAAATGAAAGTTCATCCTTATGTGACTTTGGTTGCTTATGTAGTAGTATACCACTGGGCTTTAGCTCATTCCGTGTTATTTGTTTTCCTTACAGGGATATAATTACTTTTGAGAATGGATTGGATAGTCACTTGCCAAGTTGAGCTTATAAATGTCTTTTGTATAGCTCTTGAAATGAAGCCTTAATGTGTAACGGGTTCATTTCCTTTTGATAGGCAAACTGAATATGTACTTTCTTTATGAATGTCTGTGGCATGCCACTATGGTTGTAAATGTTGGATTTCAATGTGTATATGTTAAATTGATGTTTGGATTCTACTATCCAGGCCACTATTCAGTTTTCCATTTTTTTTATTTTGCTATTTTGATACTTATGGCTTGTCCGAGCGCACTTTTGTTTTCCCGAAATGTATTCGAACGCGTGTAACTGTACCGTAGTCCTGGCGAGAGCTGGGCAGGCAGTCCGCTAACCCCTTTGGTTCGCCTTAGGGGAAGGTGGGGCTGTCACAGGTGGTATCAGAGCCTAGGTTTGAATTAGCCTGGGTGTTATAGGACTGTTTGACTTGAGGATTGTTGTTTTTGGCCTTTAAGCTTATATTTATGATTACATGTTCTTGTGATGTAGGATGGCCGGACAGGGTGACCCTAGTGCTAGTCCTTCGGGGGCTAGACCTCGCAAAGTACTCCCGTGATTCCCTATCAGATACGGCCGGGAGGGGCCGTCATTCGTTGGAGCCCGTCTAACCGTCTTCGACGGTGCCCGTGTAGGGAGAGATATGCTTACCCGAACACTCTAGTGTTTGCGCTGGATAAAGAGCGCAAGGTATTGGCTAGAGAGAATGCTCGCCTTGAGGTCGATGCGATTCAGGATAGGGCGACGAAGGATAAGCAAGCTGCGCGTATAAAGGAGCTAGAATACGATGTGCTTGAGGCTGAAGATAGGGTTGATGACCTTTGCGCCCAACTGAGGGAGGCACGAGAGCGAGAGCTTAAGCGAGCGCGCAAGGTCAGGGGTCGCGCTGAGGCGATCCTTAATCTGTGTGACGATGGCCTTGAGGAGTGTAGCGACGAGGCGTCGTGTGCGGAGGCCGACCCTGGGGAGGAGTCTACCCCATCGCCTGGATCTCAGACCCCGGCGACTGACTAGGCCTTGATCTTTAGGCATCTTTTGGATAGTGGTGGTTTTTGTATGAACATAGGGATAGGGATAGAGCCTTAGCTAATCGTTTAGGGTCGTTAGAGTAGCTACGTGTAAATCTCTTTTGATAGGCCTATCCTCCGGTGGATCGTTTGTGTACGTACGTGCTTTGGCCGTACTTGACTGACTGATTGTATATATGTGTTTGGCTTGTATATATGTGTGGTTGTGCTTATGCTTGGATTGTATAAATGTGTTATTATGCAAGTTTACGTGTTACTTATATGGCTTGTTATTACTGTGGTTTAGTATTCTTGCCTAGACCGAGTGGAACTTATGGAAGGTACTCGGAGTGGTCGGGGACGTGGGCGCGGTGCTAGACAACCCACACCGGTTAGGGGTGTAGGGGAAACCTCGACTGGACCCGATCCTGAACCCCAAGCCGACCCTAATGCCCAGATCGCTGCTGCTATGCAGCAAATGACAAATTTGCTTGCACAAGTAGTGCAGCAACAAGCTCAGAACCCGAACCCAAACCCTAACCCTGGAAATCCCGGGAACCCTGGCCACCATGTCGAGAGCGAGGATAGAGCTCTCGAACGTTTCCAAAAGTTTTTCCCGCCAAAGTTTGTTGGGGGACCTGACCCTGACATTGCTGAGAAATGGCTTGAGAAGATGGTAGACATTTTTGCAGCTCTACATTATCCAGACGAACGGCAGGTGACTTTTGCCGTGTTTGAGCGGGGTTTCATACACGAGAGTGAGTCTCCTTGGGGAGCTCCTGTTCTATTTGTGAAGAAAAAGGATGGAACCTTGAGGATGTGTATTGACTATAGGGGGCTGAACAACGTTACGATCAAGAATAAATATCCACTGCCCCACATTGATGAGTTGTTCGACCAGCTGCAAGGAGCAGTGGTCTTCTCGAAGTTGGACCTCCGACAGGGATACTACCAGTTGTTGATTAAGGAAGGAGGACATTCCGAAAACTGCCTTCAATTCGAGATACGGGCATTACGAGTTCGCCGTTATGCCCTTTGGACTGACCAATGCTCCCGCCGCCTTCATGGACCTAATGCATAGGGTTTTCAAACCCTATCTAGACCGATTTGTCGTGGTGTTCATTGACGACATTTTGGTCTACTCTAAGACACGTGAGGAGCATGAGGAGCATTTGAGAATGGTATTGCAGACATTGAGGGAACATCAACTGTACGCCAAGTTTAGTAAATGCGAGTTCTGGTTGGAGAAAGTAGCATTTTTGGGTCACGTGATCTCCCACGAAGATATTTCGGTGGACCCGGCGAAGGTTGAGGCCGTGACAAATTGGAAGAGGCCAGAAACCCCCACGGAAATTCGTAGCTTTTTAGGGCTAGCTGGGTACTACCGACGGTTTATTAAGGATTTTTCCAAACTGGCAGGACCTTTAACTGACTTGACAAAGAAGCATGGCCAGTTTATCTGGAACGGCCGATGCGAAACAAGTTTTCAGGAATTAAAGAAAAGATTGACCATGGCTCCAGTACTGGTCTTGCCAAATGGAGTGGACGGGTTTGCAGTATATGCGGATGCGTCGCGAGAAGGACTGGGGTGCGTTTTGATGCAGAACCGGAATGTGATTGCTTTCGCCTCTAGAAAATTGAAGCTTCATGAGCAAAACTACCCGACTCATGATCTAGAATTAGCCGCAGTGGTGTTTGCTCTGAAAAAGTGGAGGCATTACCTATACGGGGTGACTTTCGAAGTGTATTCGGATCACAAGAGTCTTAGATACCTTTTCTCTCAGAAGGAACTGAACATGAGACAACGAAGGTGGATGGAATTCCTGGAAGACTACGACCGTACGATCAATTACCATCCGGGAAAGGCGAATGTGGTAGCAGATGCCTTGAGTCGTAAGGTGCAAGTAGCAGGACTAATGATTAAGGAGTGGGATTTGCTAGAATCCGTGTGCGAGTGGAAACCCTGTCTTGGGAGTCAAAAGGTGATATTTAGCAATGTAAGGGTGACCTCCACTCTACTGGAACGTATAATAGAGGCGCAAGGCGAGGATTTGATGGTACAGAAATGGAGAGAGAAAGTGGATAAGAGAGAAACAACGGATTTCAATTTGAATCCTGAAGGCCTTTTGAAGTATCGAAACCGAATAGTGGTACCAAAGGAGGAGTCGTTAAAAATGGAGATTTTGGAGGAAGCTCATCGGTCCAAGTATACAATCCATCCGGACAGCAGCAAGATGTATCAAGACCTGAAAGGGACTTATTGGTGGGACAATATGAAGAAGGAAATTGCTCAATATGTACAAAAGTGTCTCATTTGTCAACAAGTGAAAGCGGAACATCAGAAACCATCGGGTTTATTGCAACCCTTGGGGATACCCGAGTGGAAGTGGGAAAACATCACGATGGACTTCGTTTCAGGTTTATCGAGGACGCAAAGAGGACACGATGCCGTTTGGGTGATCGTTGATCGGTTAACCAAGTCGGCTCATTTCTTGCCGGTGAACATGAAGTATTCAATGGACAAGTTGGCCCGACTGTACATGGACGAGATAGTGAGACTACACGGTGTTCCTGTGAGCATCGTCTCTGATCGGGATCCACGGTTTGTATCTCGGTTTTGGCAGAAGTTTCAAGAAACCTTGGGGACTAAACTGAATTTGAGCACGACTTATCATCCTCAGACGGATGGACAGTCAGAGCGGACGATTCAAACTCTCGAAGACATGTTACGAACGTGCATTCTGGACTTTGGAGGCAACTGGGATCAGCACATGACCTTAGTAGAGTTTGCGTACAACAACAGCTTCCATTCGTCGATTCAAATGGCTCCGTATGAAGCCCTATACGGACGCAAATGCCGCTCGCCGATTTACTGGGATGAAGTTGGCGAAAGGAAAGCTTTAGACCCGGCAACTATTCCATGGATGGAAGAGGCTCAAGAGAAGGTCAAATTGATAAGGCAACGGATCCAAACCACTCAAAGTCGCCAAAAGAGCTACGCGGATAATCGAAGAAAAGATTTGGAATTTGAAGTTGAAGACCATGTGTTTCTCAAAATCACACCTTTACGAAGTCTTACAACGGGTAAAGGAAAGAAACTTCAACCGCGGTACGTCGGACCCTACAAGATCCTACAAAGAGTAGGAGCGGTTCGCGTATCGATTGGAACTGCCATCCAGTCTCTCTCGAATCCATGATGTATTTCACGTCTCGATGCTAAAGAAGTATCATCCAGACCCATCCCATGTATTGCAACCGGAGGAGATTGAAGTGGACGAATCGCTGGCCTATGAAGAGAAACCGGTCCAAGTGCTCGATCGAAAAGTCAAAGAGCTCCGAAGCAAGAGGATTCCGCTAGTGAAAGTGCTATGGAGAAACCACGGAGTTGAGGAAGCTACCTGGGAAGTGGAAGATGAAATACGAATGAAATACCCAAACCTTTTCGGGAGTTAAGGTGAGAAATTTCGAGGACGAAATTCTTTTAAGGGGGAGAGGAGAGTGTGAGAACCCGTAAAACCCTAATTATTTTCCTAGCGTTAATTTTCCCTTAAATGCATGTTTTCTGCATTTTCTGGCTTAGACATATTTCCTTAGTGGATTTTATGAGCAATTATAGTTTTTAGATGATTTTTCGAGTATTGGGGAATTTTCTTTTAAAAGTATGCGAATTTCGTCCTCTATGTGCAACAAGTATTGCTTTCAATTGTATGCAATATTTTTCTAAGTATTGAATTAAAATATTAAATTGATGTTTTGCAACAAAGTGGAGGCGGAAAGAAGGTGGACAGTAACTAATGAAATGACGCTGAGAAAATTGTCACAATGACGTTAGTTTAATCCTTTCTTTTGCTTTTGCTTTGATTGATTTAAGCTGAAAAGAGGTTAAGCTATTGATACTTTATACCAATTACATGTTGTCAACTCTGCTTAACTATGGTCAACATGATCTTAACCTTTATTTTATAAAACTAATGACTCAACACTAACTAATTAACCACCTGCTATTTGCTGGAAATAGCGAAATGCACATTGCTTCAATATTTCAAACAAATGACACATAATAGTCATAAGTCAAAATATTGACAAGTTATGGAAAACTACTCCAAATCAAGGAAGGGATCCAGATTTGTTGAGTTTCAAAGGATCAACCGCTTTTTTATCTCGAATCATCTTTAGAATTTGACGCCATTGATCACATGCTCGTATCAAGTTGCCTTGTATAGAAAGTTGTAGAAAGAGGACTTACTGTAGAATTATCTGAAAACATGTATAGCTTTCTTAGCTTGCTCATGAATTGGCCAATCCCCCTCATTTGTAACCAATCTTGTGGAGGTGTTCACAAGTGCAATACAAGTTTTTCTTCACTTCCAACATTTTTCTTCTTTGTTCTCTGCTTTAGATTCCGCACATTTTCGTACACTTAGTGTTTATACTGAACAACCAAACCGTTCATAATTTAAATCTTGAACGATCGCTAGTACCACACGGCGTGTTGGCTTACAAAAAATTAAGCAGCCCGTTACAAAGGGAAGCAAACTCCTCTAGTATCCTCCTCCAAAACAAAAGAAATTCCTTCATCTTTTTTTATCTAGACCTGACCTTAATCCACTTAATATTTTCATGTATGGATATAGTTTTAATTTTGTTTATCCGAGCCTGGTTCGGACACGCTTAAACTAATCAAAAAAATGGGTAGAATACGAAATATTGAGTTTCGTCCCGGGTTCGATCCGAACTCATTTGAATAAGTAATTATTTTGATAATATATTTGAGTTTTTAATATTTGTTTGGATCCTTTAGAGACTGTAATTTGTAGGCATTATAATAATTATCTAAAATAATTTTTGATTTTTAATTGAAGTTTATGGTGTGCAATTAATGTTTGTTTAGAAATAAATTTTCTTCATTGCTTTGCCTTATTTTTTTAGGCTGTATATATCCTACCAATACCTCGACCTAACCCGACACAGATCCAGAAGAATAAGTTCAAGACTCGTTGGGTATTCGGGTTGAATCCAATACAAGTATATCTAAGCGGAGTTTAGATCCGAGTTCGAAATATTCAATTTTAATTCAGACCCGACTCGATTACAGTTCTATCTAATTTTGAAAAAAAAAATTAAAATAAAATTGGCTCTCTTCTTGGTCACCCCACGAATATAAATGCTTTCCTGGGTTCTTCCCCCAACCAGAAAAGATGGCTTCCTTCTCTCTCCACTCCACCCCCACTTCCAACCCGCAACCTCATTTGGTATTTTTATGGGTTGAAGTGGAAAGAGATGTCCAATGGTGAACGAATAGTGGCGTATACCAGTGTTCTTGACCCCTTTTTCTGTATATCACTTATTTTTTGTTTTTTAAAGATTTGTTTTGGATTTTTTTGGCTGATTTTTTGTTATTTTAATTCAGGGGTATTTGTCCTACCATACACCGAAGGATTTGTCGGAGGCGTTGCTTAATGTCGTGCGGCTAATCAATTCTAAAAAAATAGAACATTTGCAATCATCCCTGGTGGTCTTGTGTTCTTCAGGGCATTGTGGCTTTTAAACTAATTTGTATGCGAAAAATAAATATATTTATAAATGGTTGATTTGGAATTTGATTTATAACTTACCTTGATTTTAGGTTGTTCTTTTATTTTTTTGGTTTCCTTGTAGTTTATGATTTGTTGTGTTGGTGTTGATCGCGGATTTGATGCGATTAGAGTAGTAAATGATGCGGTGACATATGATTCTACTATTTTATTGTTAGTTTTGCTTTTAAAAGTATGCGAATTTCGTCCTCTATGTGCAACAAGTATTGCTTTCAATTGTATGCAATATTTTTCTAAGTATTGAATTAAAATATTAAATTGATGTTTTGCAACAAAGTGGAGGCGGAAAGAAGGTGGACAGTAACTAATGAAATGACGCTGAGAAAATTGTCACAATGACGTTAGTTTAATCCTTTCTTTTGCTTTTGCTTTGATTGATTTAAGCTGAAAAGAGGTTAAGCTATTGATACTTTATACCAATTACATGTTGTCAACTCTGCTTAACTATGGTCAACATGATCTTAACCTTTATTTTATAAAACTAATGACTCAACACTAACTAATTAACCACCTGCTATTTGCTGGAAATAGCGAAATGCACATTGCTTCAATATTTCAAACAAATGACACATAATAGTCATAAGTCAAAATATTGACAAGTTATGGAAAACTACTCCAAATCAAGGAAGGGATCCAGATTTGTTGAGTTTCAAAGGATCAACCGCTTTTTTATCTCGAATCATCTTTAGAATTTGACGCCATTGATCACATGCTCGTATCAAGTTGCCTTGTATAGAAAGTTGTAGAAAGAGGACTTACTGTAGAATTATCTGAAAACATGTATAGCTTTCTTAGCTTGCTCATGAATTGGCCAATCCCCCTCATTTGTAACCAATCTTGTGGAGGTGTTCACAAGTGCAATACAAGTTTTTCTTCACTTCCAACATTTTTCTTCTTTGTTCTCTGCTTTAGATTCCGCACATTTTCGTACACTTAGTGTTTATACTGAACAACCAAACCGTTCATAATTTAAATCTTGAACGATCGCTAGTACCACACGGCGTGTTGGCTTACAAAAAATTAAGCAGCCCGTTACAAAGGGAAGCAAACTCCTCTAGTATCCTCCTCCAAAACAAAAGAAATTCCTTCATCTTTTTTTATCTAGACCTGACCTTAATCCACTTAATATTTTCATGTATGGATATAGTTTTAATTTTGTTTATCCGAGCCTGGTTCGGACACGCTTAAACTAATCAAAAAAATGGGTAGAATACGAAATATTGAGTTTCGTCCCGGGTTCGATCCGAACTCATTTGAATAAGTAATTATTTTGATAATATATTTGAGTTTTTAATATTTGTTTGGATCCTTTAGAGACTGTAATTTGTAGGCATTATAATAATTATCTAAAATAATTTTTGATTTTTAATTGAAGTTTATGGTGTGCAATTAATGTTTGTTTAGAAATAAATTTTCTTCATTGCTTTGCCTTATTTTTTTAGGCTGTATATATCCTACCAATACCTCGACCTAACCCGACACAGATCCAGAAGAATAAGTTCAAGACTCGTTGGGTATTCGGGTTGAATCCAATACAAGTATATCTAAGCGGAGTTTAGATCCGAGTTCGAAATATTCAATTTTAATTCAGACCCGACTCGATTACAGTTCTATCTAATTTTGAAAAAAAAAATTAAAATAAAATTGGCTCTCTTCTTGGTCACCCCACGAATATAAATGCTTTCCTGGGTTCTTCCCCCAACCAGAAAAGATGCCTTCCTTCTCTCTCCACTCCACCCCCACTTCCAACCCGCAACCTCATCTCCACCTTCCTCCGCTGCATTGCTCCCTCCGCCCTACCCCTTTCCTCCCACTACTCCATTCCATTCCCCCCGCCACCACCCTTTCCCTTTCCCTTTCCTTTAAAATTCACTCCACCAACAATGTCCTTCCCACCACGAACTTCATCTCTCCCTTCTTCTTCCGTCCCATTTAAACTTTGGACTCTACGATGTTTTGTCAGGATAAGGATGGAATCTGCTACTGTGCCACCAAATGTACTTGCTGTGATCACGTCAGTGGCACTAGTATGTTATTTGGTATTTTTATGGGTTGAAGTGGAAAGAGATGTCCAATGGTGAACGAATAGTGGCGTATACCAGTGTTCTTGACCCCTTTTTCTGTATATCACTTATTTTTTGTTTTTTAAAGATTTGTTTTGGATTTTTTTGGCTGATTTTTTGTTATTTTAATTCAGGGGTATTTGTCCTACCATACACCGAAGGATTTGTCGGAGGCGTTGCTTAATGTCGTGCGGCTAATCAATTCTAAAAAAATAGAACATTTGCAATCATCCCTGGTGGTCTTGTGTTCTTCAGGGCATTGTGGCTTTTAAACTAATTTGTATGCGAAAAATAAATATATTTATAAATGGTTGATTTGGAATTTGATTTATAACTTACCTTGATTTTAGGTTGTTCTTTTATTTTTTTGGTTTCCTTGTAGTTTATGATTTGTTGTGTTGGTGTTGATCGCGGATTTGATGCGATTAGAGTAGTAAATGATGCGGTGACATATGATTCTACTATTTTATTGTTAGTTTTGCTTTTAAAAGTATGCGAATTTCGTCCTCTATGTGCAACAAGTATTGCTTTCAATTGTATGCAATATTTTTCTAAGTATTGAATTAAAATATTAAATTGATGTTTTGCAACAAAGTGGAGGCGGAAAGAAGGTGGACAGTAACTAATGAAATGACGCTGAGAAAATTGTCACAATGACGTTAGTTTAATCCTTTCTTTTGCTTTTGCTTTGATTGATTTAAGCTGAAAAGAGGTTAAGCTATTGATACTTTATACCAATTACATGTTGTCAACTCTGCTTAACTATGGTCAACATGATCTTAACCTTTATTTTATAAAACTAATGACTCAACACTAACTAATTAACCACCTGCTATTTGCTGGAAATAGCGAAATGCACATTGCTTCAATATTTCAAACAAATGACACATAATAGTCATAAGTCAAAATATTGACAAGTTATGGAAAACTACTCCAAATCAAGGAAGGGATCCAGATTTGTTGAGTTTCAAAGGATCAACCGCTTTTTTATCTCGAATCATCTTTAGAATTTGACGCCATTGATCACATGCTCGTATCAAGTTGCCTTGTATAGAAAGTTGTAGAAAGAGGACTTACTGTAGAATTATCTGAAAACATGTATAGCTTTCTTAGCTTGCTCATGAATTGGCCAATCCCCCTCATTTGTAACCAATCTTGTGGAGGTGTTCACAAGTGCAATACAAGTTTTTCTTCACTTCCAACATTTTTCTTCTTTGTTCTCTGCTTTAGATTCCGCACATTTTCGTACACTTAGTGTTTATACTGAACAACCAAACCGTTCATAATTTAAATCTTGAACGATCGCTAGTACCACACGGCGTGTTGGCTTACAAAAAATTAAGCAGCCCGTTACAAAGGGAAGCAAACTCCTCTAGTATCCTCCTCCAAAACAAAAGAAATTCCTTCATCTTTTTTTATCTAGACCTGACCTTAATCCACTTAATATTTTCATGTATGGATATAGTTTTAATTTTGTTTATCCGAGCCTGGTTCGGACACGCTTAAACTAATCAAAAAAATGGGTAGAATACGAAATATTGAGTTTCGTCCCGGGTTCGATCCGAACTCATTTGAATAAGTAATTATTTTGATAATATATTTGAGTTTTTAATATTTGTTTGGATCCTTTAGAGACTGTAATTTGTAGGCATTATAATAATTATCTAAAATAATTTTTGATTTTTAATTGAAGTTTATGGTGTGCAATTAATGTTTGTTTAGAAATAAATTTTCTTCATTGCTTTGCCTTATTTTTTTAGGCTGTATATATCCTACCAATACCTCGACCTAACCCGACACAGATCCAGAAGAATAAGTTCAAGACTCGTTGGGTATTCGGGTTGAATCCAATACAAGTATATCTAAGCGGAGTTTAGATCCGAGTTCGAAATATTCAATTTTAATTCAGACCCGACTCGATTACAGTTCTATCTAATTTTGAAAAAAAAAATTAAAATAAAATTGGCTCTCTTCTTGGTCACCCCACGAATATAAATGCTTTCCTGGGTTCTTCCCCCAACCAGAAAAGATGCCTTCCTTCTCTCTCCACTCCACCCCCACTTCCAACCCGCAACCTCATCTCCACCTTCCTCCGCTGCATTGCTCCCTCCGCCCTACCCCTTTCCTCCCACTACTCCATTCCATTCCCCCCGCCACCACCCTTTCCCTTTCCCTTTCCTTTAAAATTCACTCCACCAACAATGTCCTTCCCACCACGAACTTTATCTCTCCCTTCTTCTTCCGTCCCATTTAAACTTTGGACTCTACGATGTTTTGTCAGGATAAGGATGGAATCTGCTACTGTGCCACCAAATGTACTTGCTGTGATCACGTCAGTGGCACTAGTATGTTATTTGGTATTTTTATGGGTTGAAGTGGAAAGAGATGTCCAATGGTGAACGAATAGTGGCGTATACCAGTGTTCTTGACCCCTTTTTCTGTATATCACTTATTTTTTGTTTTTTAAAGATTTGTTTTGGATTTTTTTGGCTGATTTTTTGTTATTTTAATTCAGGGGTATTTGTCCTACCATACACCGAAGGATTTGTCGGAGGCGTTGCTTAATGTCGTGCGGCTAATCAATTCTAAAAAAATAGAACATTTGCAATCATCCCTGGTGGTCTTGTGTTCTTCAGGGCATTGTGGCTTTTAAACTAATTTGTATGCGAAAAATAAATATATTTATAAATGGTTGATTTGGAATTTGATTTATAACTTACCTTGATTTTAGGTTGTTCTTTTATTTTTTTGGTTTCCTTGTAGTTTATGATTTGTTGTGTTGGTGTTGATCGCGGATTTGATGCGATTAGAGTAGTAAATGATGCGGTGACATATGATTCTACTATTTTATTGTTAGTTTTGCTTTTAAAAGTATGCGAATTTCGTCCTCTATGTGCAACAAGTATTGCTTTCAATTGTATGCAATATTTTTCTAAGTATTGAATTAAAATATTAAATTGATGTTTTGCAACAAAGTGGAGGCGGAAAGAAGGTGGACAGTAACTAATGAAATGACGCTGAGAAAATTGTCACAATGACGTTAGTTTAATCCTTTCTTTTGCTTTTGCTTTGATTGATTTAAGCTGAAAAGAGGTTAAGCTATTGATACTTTATACCAATTACATGTTGTCAACTCTGCTTAACTATGGTCAACATGATCTTAACCTTTATTTTATAAAACTAATGACTCAACACTAACTAATTAACCACCTGCTATTTGCTGGAAATAGCGAAATGCACATTGCTTCAATATTTCAAACAAATGACACATAATAGTCATAAGTCAAAATATTGACAAGTTATGGAAAACTACTCCAAATCAAGGAAGGGATCCAGATTTGTTGAGTTTCAAAGGATCAACCGCTTTTTTATCTCGAATCATCTTTAGAATTTGACGCCATTGATCACATGCTCGTATCAAGTTGCCTTGTATAGAAAGTTGTAGAAAGAGGACTTACTGTAGAATTATCTGAAAACATGTATAGCTTTCTTAGCTTGCTCATGAATTGGCCAATCCCCCTCATTTGTAACCAATCTTGTGGAGGTGTTCACAAGTGCAATACAAGTTTTTCTTCACTTCCAACATTTTTCTTCTTTGTTCTCTGCTTTAGATTCCGCACATTTTCGTACACTTAGTGTTTATACTGAACAACCAAACCGTTCATAATTTAAATCTTGAACGATCGCTAGTACCACACGGCGTGTTGGCTTACAAAAAATTAAGCAGCCCGTTACAAAGGGAAGCAAACTCCTCTAGTATCCTCCTCCAAAACAAAAGAAATTCCTTCATCTTTTTTTATCTAGACCTGACCTTAATCCACTTAATATTTTCATGTATGGATATAGTTTTAATTTTGTTTATCCGAGCCTGGTTCGGACACGCTTAAACTAATCAAAAAAATGGGTAGAATACGAAATATTGAGTTTCGTCCCGGGTTCGATCCGAACTCATTTGAATAAGTAATTATTTTGATAATATATTTGAGTTTTTAATATTTGTTTGGATCCTTTAGAGACTGTAATTTGTAGGCATTATAATAATTATCTAAAATAATTTTTGATTTTTAATTGAAGTTTATGGTGTGCAATTAATGTTTGTTTAGAAATAAATTTTCTTCATTGCTTTGCCTTATTTTTTTAGGCTGTATATATCCTACCAATACCTCGACCTAACCCGACACAGATCCAGAAGAATAAGTTCAAGACTCGTTGGGTATTCGGGTTGAATCCAATACAAGTATATCTAAGCGGAGTTTAGATCCGAGTTCGAAATATTCAATTTTAATTCAGACCCGACTCGATTACAGTTCTATCTAATTTTGAAAAAAAAAATTAAAATAAAATTGGCTCTCTTCTTGGTCACCCCACGAATATAAATGCTTTCCTGGGTTCTTCCCCCAACCAGAAAAGATGCCTTCCTTCTCTCTCCACTCCACCCCCACTTCCAACCCGCAACCTCATCTCCACCTTCCTCCGCTGCATTGCTCCCTCCGCCCTACCCCTTTCCTCCCACTACTCCATTCCATTCCCCCCGCCACCACCCTTTCCCTTTCCCTTTCCTTTAAAATTCACTCCACCAACAATGTCCTTCCCACCACGAACTTTATCTCTCCCTTCTTCTTCCGTCCCATTTAAACTTTGGACTCTACGATGTTTTGTCAGGATAAGGATGGAATCTGCTACTGTGCCACCAAATGTACTTGCTGTGATCACGTCAGTGGCACTAGTATGTTATTTGGTATTTTTATGGGTTGAAGTGGAAAGAGATGTCCAATGGTGAACGAATAGTGGCGTATACCAGTGTTCTTGACCCCTTTTTCTGTATATCACTTATTTTTTGTTTTTTAAAGATTTGTTTTGGATTTTTTTGGCTGATTTTTTGTTATTTTAATTCAGGGGTATTTGTCCTACCATACACCGAAGGATTTGTCGGAGGCGTTGCTTAATGTCGTGCGGCTAATCAATTCTAAAAAAATAGAACATTTGCAATCATCCCTGGTGGTCTTGTGTTCTTCAGGGCATTGTGGCTTTTAAACTAATTTGTATGCGAAAAATAAATATATTTATAAATGGTTGATTTGGAATTTGATTTATAACTTACCTTGATTTTAGGTTGTTCTTTTATTTTTTTGGTTTCCTTGTAGTTTATGATTTGTTGTGTTGGTGTTGATCGCGGATTTGATGCGATTAGAGTAGTAAATGATGCGGTGACATATGATTCTACTATTTTATTGTTAGTTTTGCTTTTAAAAGTATGCGAATTTCGTCCTCTATGTGCAACAAGTATTCCTTTCAATTGTATGCAATATTTTTCTAAGTATTGAATTAAAATATTAAATTGATGTTTTGCAACAAAGTGGAGGCGGAAAGAAGGTGGACAGTAACTAATGAAATGACGCTGAGAAAATTGTCACAATGACGTTAGTTTAATCCTTTCTTTTGCTTTTGCTTTGATTGATTTAAGCTGAAAAGAGGTTAAGCTATTGATACTTTATACCAATTACATGTTGTCAACTCTGCTTAACTATGGTCAACATGATCTTAACCTTTATTTTATAAAACTAATGACTCAACACTAACTAATTAACCACCTGCTATTTGCTGGAAATAGCGAAATGCACATTGCTTCAATATTTCAAACAAATGACACATAATAGTCATAAGTCAAAATATTGACAAGTTATGGAAAACTACTCCAAATCAAGGAAGGGATCCAGATTTGTTGAGTTTCAAAGGATCAACCGCTTTTTTATCTCGAATCATCTTTAGAATTTGACGCCATTGATCACATGCTCGTATCAAGTTGCCTTGTATAGAAAGTTGTAGAAAGAGGACTTACTGTAGAATTATCTGAAAACATGTATAGCTTTCTTAGCTTGCTCATGAATTGGCCAATCCCCCTCATTTGTAACCAATCTTGTGGAGGTGTTCACAAGTGCAATACAAGTTTTTCTTCACTTCCAACATTTTTCTTCTTTGTTCTCTGCTTTAGATTCCGCACATTTTCGTACACTTAGTGTTTATACTGAACAACCAAACCGTTCATAATTTAAATCTTGAACGATCGCTAGTACCACACGGCGTGTTGGCTTACAAAAAATTAAGCAGCCCGTTACAAAGGGAAGCAAACTCCTCTAGTATCCTCCTCCAAAACAAAAGAAATTCCTTCATCTTTTTTTATCTAGACCTGACCTTAATCCACTTAATATTTTCATGTATGGATATAGTTTTAATTTTGTTTATCCGAGCCTGGTTCGGACACGCTTAAACTAATCAAAAAAATGGGTAGAATACGAAATATTGAGTTTCGTCCCGGGTTCGATCCGAACTCATTTGAATAAGTAATTATTTTGATAATATATTTGAGTTTTTAATATTTGTTTGGATCCTTTAGAGACTGTAATTTGTAGGCATTATAATAATTATCTAAAATAATTTTTGATTTTTAATTGAAGTTTATGGTGTGCAATTAATGTTTGTTTAGAAATAAATTTTCTTCATTGCTTTGCCTTATTTTTTTAGGCTGTATATATCCTACCAATACCTCGACCTAACCCGACACAGATCCAGAAGAATAAGTTCAAGACTCGTTGGGTATTCGGGTTGAATCCAATACAAGTATATCTAAGCGGAGTTTAGATCCGAGTTCGAAATATTCAATTTTAATTCAGACCCGACTCGATTACAGTTCTATCTAATTTTGAAAAAAAAAATTAAAATAAAATTGGCTCTCTTCTTGGTCACCCCACGAATATAAATGCTTTCCTGGGTTCTTCCCCCAACCAGAAAAGATGCCTTCCTTCTCTCTCCACTCCACCCCCACTTCCAACCCGCAACCTCATCTCCACCTTCCTCCGCTGCATTGCTCCCTCCGCCCTACCCCTTTCCTCCCACTACTCCATTCCATTCCCCCCGCCACCACCCTTTCCCTTTCCCTTTCCTTTAAAATTCACTCCACCAACAATGTCCTTCCCACCACGAACTTTATCTCTCCCTTCTTCTTCCGTCCCATTTAAACTTTGGACTCTACGATGTTTTGTCAGGATAAGGATGGAATCTGCTACTGTGCCACCAAATGTACTTGCTGTGATCACGTCAGTGGCACTAGTATGTTATTTGGTATTTTTATGGGTTGAAGTGGAAAGAGATGTCCAATGGTGAACGAATAGTGGCGTATACCAGTGTTCTTGACCCCTTTTTCTGTATATCACTTATTTTTTGTTTTTTAAAGATTTGTTTTGGATTTTTTTGGCTGATTTTTTGTTATTTTAATTCAGGGGTATTTGTCCTACCATACACCGAAGGATTTGTCGGAGGCGTTGCTTAATGTCGTGCGGCTAATCAATTCTAAAAAAATAGAACATTTGCAATCATCCCTGGTGGTCTTGTGTTCTTCAGGGCATTGTGGCTTTTAAACTAATTTGTATGCGAAAAATAAATATATTTATAAATGGTTGATTTGGAATTTGATTTATAACTTACCTTGATTTTAGGTTGTTCTTTTATTTTTTTGGTTTCCTTGTAGTTTATGATTTGTTGTGTTGGTGTTGATCGCGGATTTGATGCGATTAGAGTAGTAAATGATGCGGTGACATATGATTCTACTATTTTATTGTTAGTTTTGCTTTTAAAAGTATGCGAATTTCGTCCTCTATGTGCAACAAGTATTCCTTTCAATTGTATGCAATATTTTTCTAAGTATTGAATTAAAATATTAAATTGATGTTTTGCAACAAAGTGGAGGCGGAAAGAAGGTGGACAGTAACTAATGAAATGACGCTGAGAAAATTGTCACAATGACGTTAGTTTAATCCTTTCTTTTGCTTTTGCTTTGATTGATTTAAGCTGAAAAGAGGTTAAGCTATTGATACTTTATACCAATTACATGTTGTCAACTCTGCTTAACTATGGTCAACATGATCTTAACCTTTATTTTATAAAACTAATGACTCAACACTAACTAATTAACCACCTGCTATTTGCTGGAAATAGCGAAATGCACATTGCTTCAATATTTCAAACAAATGACACATAATAGTCATAAGTCAAAATATTGACAAGTTATGGAAAACTACTCCAAATCAAGGAAGGGATCCAGATTTGTTGAGTTTCAAAGGATCAACCGCTTTTTTATCTCGAATCATCTTTAGAATTTGACGCCATTGATCACATGCTCGTATCAAGTTGCCTTGTATAGAAAGTTGTAGAAAGAGGACTTACTGTAGAATTATCTGAAAACATGTATAGCTTTCTTAGCTTGCTCATGAATTGGCCAATCCCCCTCATTTGTAACCAATCTTGTGGAGGTGTTCACAAGTGCAATACAAGTTTTTCTTCACTTCCAACATTTTTCTTCTTTGTTCTCTGCTTTAGATTCCGCACATTTTCGTACACTTAGTGTTTATACTGAACAACCAAACCGTTCATAATTTAAATCTTGAACGATCGCTAGTACCACACGGCGTGTTGGCTTACAAAAAATTAAGCAGCCCGTTACAAAGGGAAGCAAACTCCTCTAGTATCCTCCTCCAAAACAAAAGAAATTCCTTCATCTTTTTTTATCTAGACCTGACCTTAATCCACTTAATATTTTCATGTATGGATATAGTTTTAATTTTGTTTATCCGAGCCTGGTTCGGACACGCTTAAACTAATCAAAAAAATGGGTAGAATACGAAATATTGAGTTTCGTCCCGGGTTCGATCCGAACTCATTTGAATAAGTAATTATTTTGATAATATATTTGAGTTTTTAATATTTGTTTGGATCCTTTAGAGACTGTAATTTGTAGGCATTATAATAATTATCTAAAATAATTTTTGATTTTTAATTGAAGTTTATGGTGTGCAATTAATGTTTGTTTAGAAATAAATTTTCTTCATTGCTTTGCCTTATTTTTTTAGGCTGTATATATCCTACCAATACCTCGACCTAACCCGACACAGATCCAGAAGAATAAGTTCAAGACTCGTTGGGTATTCGGGTTGAATCCAATACAAGTATATCTAAGCGGAGTTTAGATCCGAGTTCGAAATATTCAATTTTAATTCAGACCCGACTCGATTACAGTTCTATCTAATTTTGAAAAAAAAAATTAAAATAAAATTGGCTCTCTTCTTGGTCACCCCACGAATATAAATGCTTTCCTGGGTTCTTCCCCCAACCAGAAAAGATGCCTTCCTTCTCTCTCCACTCCACCCCCACTTCCAACCCGCAACCTCATCTCCACCTTCCTCCGCTGCATTGCTCCCTCCGCCCTACCCCTTTCCTCCCACTACTCCATTCCATTCCCCCCGCCACCACCCTTTCCCTTTCCCTTTCCTTTAAAATTCACTCCACCAACAATGTCCTTCCCACCACGAACTTCATCTCTCCCTTCTTCTTCCGTCCCATTTAAACTTTGGACTCTACGATGTTTTGTCAGGATAAGGATGGAATCTGCTACTGTGCCACCAAATGTACTTGCTGTGATCACGTCAGTGGCACTAGTATGTTATTTGGTATTTTTATGGGTTGAAGTGGAAAGAGATGTCCAATGGTGAACGAATAGTGGCGTATACCAGTGTTCTTGACCCCTTTTTCTGTATATCACTTATTTTTTGTTTTTTAAAGATTTGTTTTGGATTTTTTTGGCTGATTTTTTGTTATTTTAATTCAGGGGTATTTGTCCTACCATACACCGAAGGATTTGTCGGAGGCGTTGCTTAATGTCGTGCGGCTAATCAATTCTAAAAAAATAGAACATTTGCAATCATCCCTGGTGGTCTTGTGTTCTTCAGGGCATTGTGGCTTTTAAACTAATTTGTATGCGAAAAATAAATATATTTATAAATGGTTGATTTGGAATTTGATTTATAACTTACCTTGATTTTAGGTTGTTCTTTTATTTTTTTGGTTTCCTTGTAGTTTATGATTTGTTGTGTTGGTGTTGATCGCGGATTTGATGCGATTAGAGTAGTAAATGATGCGGTGACATATGATTCTACTATTTTATTGTTAGTTTTGCTTTTAAAAGTATGCGAATTTCGTCCTCTATGTGCAACAAGTATTGCTTTCAATTGTATGCAATATTTTTCTAAGTATTGAATTAAAATATTAAATTGATGTTTTGCAACAAAGTGGAGGCGGAAAGAAGGTGGACAGTAACTAATGAAATGACGCTGAGAAAATTGTCACAATGACGTTAGTTTAATCCTTTCTTTTGCTTTTGCTTTGATTGATTTAAGCTGAAAAGAGGTTAAGCTATTGATACTTTATACCAATTACATGTTGTCAACTCTGCTTAACTATGGTCAACATGATCTTAACCTTTATTTTATAAAACTAATGACTCAACACTAACTAATTAACCACCTGCTATTTGCTGGAAATAGCGAAATGCACATTGCTTCAATATTTCAAACAAATGACACATAATAGTCATAAGTCAAAATATTGACAAGTTATGGAAAACTACTCCAAATCAAGGAAGGGATCCAGATTTGTTGAGTTTCAAAGGATCAACCGCTTTTTTATCTCGAATCATCTTTAGAATTTGACGCCATTGATCACATGCTCGTATCAAGTTGCCTTGTATAGAAAGTTGTAGAAAGAGGACTTACTGTAGAATTATCTGAAAACATGTATAGCTTTCTTAGCTTGCTCATGAATTGGCCAATCCCCCTCATTTGTAACCAATCTTGTGGAGGTGTTCACAAGTGCAATACAAGTTTTTCTTCACTTCCAACATTTTTCTTCTTTGTTCTCTGCTTTAGATTCCGCACATTTTCGTACACTTAGTGTTTATACTGAACAACCAAACCGTTCATAATTTAAATCTTGAACGATCGCTAGTACCACACGGCGTGTTGGCTTACAAAAAATTAAGCAGCCCGTTACAAAGGGAAGCAAACTCCTCTAGTATCCTCCTCCAAAACAAAAGAAATTCCTTCATCTTTTTTTATCTAGACCTGACCTTAATCCACTTAATATTTTCATGTATGGATATAGTTTTAATTTTGTTTATCCGAGCCTGGTTCGGACACGCTTAAACTAATCAAAAAAATGGGTAGAATACGAAATATTGAGTTTCGTCCCGGGTTCGATCCGAACTCATTTGAATAAGTAATTATTTTGATAATATATTTGAGTTTTTAATATTTGTTTGGATCCTTTAGAGACTGTAATTTGTAGGCATTATAATAATTATCTAAAATAATTTTTGATTTTTAATTGAAGTTTATGGTGTGCAATTAATGTTTGTTTAGAAATAAATTTTCTTCATTGCTTTGCCTTATTTTTTTAGGCTGTATATATCCTACCAATACCTCGACCTAACCCGACACAGATCCAGAAGAATAAGTTCAAGACTCGTTGGGTATTCGGGTTGAATCCAATACAAGTATATCTAAGCGGAGTTTAGATCCGAGTTCGAAATATTCAATTTTAATTCAGACCCGACTCGATTACAGTTCTATCTAATTTTGAAAAAAAAAATTAAAATAAAATTGGCTCTCTTCTTGGTCACCCCACGAATATAAATGCTTTCCTGGGTTCTTCCCCCAACCAGAAAAGATGCCTTCCTTCTCTCTCCACTCCACCCCCACTTCCAACCCGCAACCTCATCTCCACCTTCCTCCGCTGCATTGCTCCCTCCGCCCTACCCCTTTCCTCCCACTACTCCATTCCATTCCCCCCGCCACCACCCTTTCCCTTTCCCTTTCCTTTAAAATTCACTCCACCAACAATGTCCTTCCCACCACGAACTTCATCTCTCCCTTCTTCTTCCGTCCCATTTAAACTTTGGACTCTACGATGTTTTGTCAGGATAAGGATGGAATCTGCTACTGTGCCACCAAATGTACTTGCTGTGATCACGTCAGTGGCACTAGTATGTTATTTGGTATTTTTATGGGTTGAAGTGGAAAGAGATGTCCAATGGTGAACGAATAGTGGCGTATACCAGTGTTCTTGACCCCTTTTTCTGTATATCACTTATTTTTTGTTTTTTAAAGATTTGTTTTGGATTTTTTTGGCTGATTTTTTGTTATTTTAATTCAGGGGTATTTGTCCTACCATACACCGAAGGATTTGTCGGAGGCGTTGCTTAATGTCGTGCGGCTAATCAATTCTAAAAAAATAGAACATTTGCAATCATCCCTGGTGGTCTTGTGTTCTTCAGGGCATTGTGGCTTTTAAACTAATTTGTATGCGAAAAATAAATATATTTATAAATGGTTGATTTGGAATTTGATTTATAACTTACCTTGATTTTAGGTTGTTCTTTTATTTTTTTGGTTTCCTTGTAGTTTATGATTTGTTGTGTTGGTGTTGATCGCGGATTTGATGCGATTAGAGTAGTAAATGATGCGGTGACATATGATTCTACTATTTTATTGTTAGTTTTGCTTTTAAAAGTATGCGAATTTCGTCCTCTATGTGCAACAAGTATTGCTTTCAATTGTATGCAATATTTTTCTAAGTATTGAATTAAAATATTAAATTGATGTTTTGCAACAAAGTGGAGGCGGAAAGAAGGTGGACAGTAACTAATGAAATGACGCTGAGAAAATTGTCACAATGACGTTAGTTTAATCCTTTCTTTTGCTTTTGCTTTGATTGATTTAAGCTGAAAAGAGGTTAAGCTATTGATACTTTATACCAATTACATGTTGTCAACTCTGCTTAACTATGGTCAACATGATCTTAACCTTTATTTTATAAAACTAATGACTCAACACTAACTAATTAACCACCTGCTATTTGCTGGAAATAGCGAAATGCACATTGCTTCAATATTTCAAACAAATGACACATAATAGTCATAAGTCAAAATATTGACAAGTTATGGAAAACTACTCCAAATCAAGGAAGGGATCCAGATTTGTTGAGTTTCAAAGGATCAACCGCTTTTTTATCTCGAATCATCTTTAGAATTTGACGCCATTGATCACATGCTCGTATCAAGTTGCCTTGTATAGAAAGTTGTAGAAAGAGGACTTACTGTAGAATTATCTGAAAACATGTATAGCTTTCTTAGCTTGCTCATGAATTGGCCAATCCCCCTCATTTGTAACCAATCTTGTGGAGGTGTTCACAAGTGCAATACAAGTTTTTCTTCACTTCCAACATTTTTCTTCTTTGTTCTCTGCTTTAGATTCCGCACATTTTCGTACACTTAGTGTTTATACTGAACAACCAAACCGTTCATAATTTAAATCTTGAACGATCGCTAGTACCACACGGCGTGTTGGCTTACAAAAAATTAAGCAGCCCGTTACAAAGGGAAGCAAACTCCTCTAGTATCCTCCTCCAAAACAAAAGAAATTCCTTCATCTTTTTTTATCTAGACCTGACCTTAATCCACTTAATATTTTCATGTATGGATATAGTTTTAATTTTGTTTATCCGAGCCTGGTTCGGACACGCTTAAACTAATCAAAAAAATGGGTAGAATACGAAATATTGAGTTTCGTCCCGGGTTCGATCCGAACTCATTTGAATAAGTAATTATTTTGATAATATATTTGAGTTTTTAATATTTGTTTGGATCCTTTAGAGACTGTAATTTGTAGGCATTATAATAATTATCTAAAATAATTTTTGATTTTTAATTGAAGTTTATGGTGTGCAATTAATGTTTGTTTAGAAATAAATTTTCTTCATTGCTTTGCCTTATTTTTTTAGGCTGTATATATCCTACCAATACCTCGACCTAACCCGACACAGATCCAGAAGAATAAGTTCAAGACTCGTTGGGTATTCGGGTTGAATCCAATACAAGTATATCTAAGCGGAGTTTAGATCCGAGTTCGAAATATTCAATTTTAATTCAGACCCGACTCGATTACAGTTCTATCTAATTTTGAAAAAAAAAATTAAAATAAAATTGGCTCTCTTCTTGGTCACCCCACGAATATAAATGCTTTCCTGGGTTCTTCCCCCAACCAGAAAAGATGCCTTCCTTCTCTCTCCACTCCACCCCCACTTCCAACCCGCAACCTCATCTCCACCTTCCTCCGCTGCATTGCTCCCTCCGCCCTACCCCTTTCCTCCCACTACTCCATTCCATTCCCCCCGCCACCACCCTTTCCCTTTCCCTTTCCTTTAAAATTCACTCCACCAACAATGTCCTTCCCACCACGAACTTCATCTCTCCCTTCTTCTTCCGTCCCATTTAAACTTTGGACTCTACGATGTTTTGTCAGGATAAGGATGGAATCTGCTACTGTGCCACCAAATGTACTTGCTGTGATCACGTCAGTGGCACTAGTATGTTATTTGGTATTTTTATGGGTTGAAGTGGAAAGAGATGTCCAATGGTGAACGAATAGTGGCGTATACCAGTGTTCTTGACCCCTTTTTCTGTATATCACTTATTTTTTGTTTTTTAAAGATTTGTTTTGGATTTTTTTGGCTGATTTTTTGTTATTTTAATTCAGGGGTATTTGTCCTACCATACACCGAAGGATTTGTCGGAGGCGTTGCTTAATGTCGTGCGGCTAATCAATTCTAAAAAAATAGAACATTTGCAATCATCCCTGGTGGTCTTGTGTTCTTCAGGGCATTGTGGCTTTTAAACTAATTTGTATGCGAAAAATAAATATATTTATAAATGGTTGATTTGGAATTTGATTTATAACTTACCTTGATTTTAGGTTGTTCTTTTATTTTTTTGGTTTCCTTGTAGTTTATGATTTGTTGTGTTGGTGTTGATCGCGGATTTGATGCGATTAGAGTAGTAAATGATGCGGTGACATATGATTCTACTATTTTATTGTTAGTTTTGCTTTTAAAAGTATGCGAATTTCGTCCTCTATGTGCAACAAGTATTGCTTTCAATTGTATGCAATATTTTTCTAAGTATTGAATTAAAATATTAAATTGATGTTTTGCAACAAAGTGGAGGCGGAAAGAAGGTGGACAGTAACTAATGAAATGACGCTGAGAAAATTGTCACAATGACGTTAGTTTAATCCTTTCTTTTGCTTTTGCTTTGATTGATTTAAGCTGAAAAGAGGTTAAGCTATTGATACTTTATACCAATTACATGTTGTCAACTCTGCTTAACTATGGTCAACATGATCTTAACCTTTATTTTATAAAACTAATGACTCAACACTAACTAATTAACCACCTGCTATTTGCTGGAAATAGCGAAATGCACATTGCTTCAATATTTCAAACAAATGACACATAATAGTCATAAGTCAAAATATTGACAAGTTATGGAAAACTACTCCAAATCAAGGAAGGGATCCAGATTTGTTGAGTTTCAAAGGATCAACCGCTTTTTTATCTCGAATCATCTTTAGAATTTGACGCCATTGATCACATGCTCGTATCAAGTTGCCTTGTATAGAAAGTTGTAGAAAGAGGACTTACTGTAGAATTATCTGAAAACATGTATAGCTTTCTTAGCTTGCTCATGAATTGGCCAATCCCCCTCATTTGTAACCAATCTTGTGGAGGTGTTCACAAGTGCAATACAAGTTTTTCTTCACTTCCAACATTTTTCTTCTTTGTTCTCTGCTTTAGATTCCGCACATTTTCGTACACTTAGTGTTTATACTGAACAACCAAACCGTTCATAATTTAAATCTTGAACGATCGCTAGTACCACACGGCGTGTTGGCTTACAAAAAATTAAGCAGCCCGTTACAAAGGGAAGCAAACTCCTCTAGTATCCTCCTCCAAAACAAAAGAAATTCCTTCATCTTTTTTTATCTAGACCTGACCTTAATCCACTTAATATTTTCATGTATGGATATAGTTTTAATTTTGTTTATCCGAGCCTGGTTCGGACACGCTTAAACTAATCAAAAAAATGGGTAGAATACGAAATATTGAGTTTCGTCCCGGGTTCGATCCGAACTCATTTGAATAAGTAATTATTTTGATAATATATTTGAGTTTTTAATATTTGTTTGGATCCTTTAGAGACTGTAATTTGTAGGCATTATAATAATTATCTAAAATAATTTTTGATTTTTAATTGAAGTTTATGGTGTGCAATTAATGTTTGTTTAGAAATAAATTTTCTTCATTGCTTTGCCTTATTTTTTTAGGCTGTATATATCCTACCAATACCTCGACCTAACCCGACACAGATCCAGAAGAATAAGTTCAAGACTCGTTGGGTATTCGGGTTGAATCCAATACAAGTATATCTAAGCGGAGTTTAGATCCGAGTTCGAAATATTCAATTTTAATTCAGACCCGACTCGATTACAGTTCTATCTAATTTTGAAAAAAAAAATTAAAATAAAATTGGCTCTCTTCTTGGTCACCCCACGAATATAAATGCTTTCCTGGGTTCTTCCCCCAACCAGAAAAGATGCCTTCCTTCTCTCTCCACTCCACCCCCACTTCCAACCCGCAACCTCATCTCCACCTTCCTCCGCTGCATTGCTCCCTCCGCCCTACCCCTTTCCTCCCACTACTCCATTCCATTCCCCCCGCCACCACCCTTTCCCTTTCCCTTTCCTTTAAAATTCACTCCACCAACAATGTCCTTCCCACCACGAACTTCATCTCTCCCTTCTTCTTCCGTCCCATTTAAACTTTGGACTCTACGATGTTTTGTCAGGATAAGGATGGAATCTGCTACTGTGCCACCAAATGTACTTGCTGTGATCACGTCAGTGGCACTAGTATGTTATTTGGTATTTTTATGGGTTGAAGTGGAAAGAGATGTCCAATGGTGAACGAATAGTGGCGTATACCAGTGTTCTTGACCCCTTTTTCTGTATATCACTTATTTTTTGTTTTTTAAAGATTTGTTTTGGATTTTTTTGGCTGATTTTTTGTTATTTTAATTCAGGGGTATTTGTCCTACCATACACCGAAGGATTTGTCGGAGGCGTTGCTTAATGTCGTGCGGCTAATCAATTCTAAAAAAATAGAACATTTGCAATCATCCCTGGTGGTCTTGTGTTCTTCAGGGCATTGTGGCTTTTAAACTAATTTGTATGCGAAAAATAAATATATTTATAAATGGTTGATTTGGAATTTGATTTATAACTTACCTTGATTTTAGGTTGTTCTTTTATTTTTTTGGTTTCCTTGTAGTTTATGATTTGTTGTGTTGGTGTTGATCGCGGATTTGATGCGATTAGAGTAGTAAATGATGCGGTGACATATGATTCTACTATTTTATTGTTAGTTTTGCTTTTAAAAGTATGCGAATTTCGTCCTCTATGTGCAACAAGTATTGCTTTCAATTGTATGCAATATTTTTCTAAGTATTGAATTAAAATATTAAATTGATGTTTTGCAACAAAGTGGAGGCGGAAAGAAGGTGGACAGTAACTAATGAAATGACGCTGAGAAAATTGTCACAATGACGTTAGTTTAATCCTTTCTTTTGCTTTTGCTTTGATTGATTTAAGCTGAAAAGAGGTTAAGCTATTGATACTTTATACCAATTACATGTTGTCAACTCTGCTTAACTATGGTCAACATGATCTTAACCTTTATTTTATAAAACTAATGACTCAACACTAACTAATTAACCACCTGCTATTTGCTGGAAATAGCGAAATGCACATTGCTTCAATATTTCAAACAAATGACACATAATAGTCATAAGTCAAAATATTGACAAGTTATGGAAAACTACTCCAAATCAAGGAAGGGATCCAGATTTGTTGAGTTTCAAAGGATCAACCGCTTTTTTATCTCGAATCATCTTTAGAATTTGACGCCATTGATCACATGCTCGTATCAAGTTGCCTTGTATAGAAAGTTGTAGAAAGAGGACTTACTGTAGAATTATCTGAAAACATGTATAGCTTTCTTAGCTTGCTCATGAATTGGCCAATCCCCCTCATTTGTAACCAATCTTGTGGAGGTGTTCACAAGTGCAATACAAGTTTTTCTTCACTTCCAACATTTTTCTTCTTTGTTCTCTGCTTTAGATTCCGCACATTTTCGTACACTTAGTGTTTATACTGAACAACCAAACCGTTCATAATTTAAATCTTGAACGATCGCTAGTA
This sequence comes from Coffea arabica, assembly GCF_036785885.1. Taxonomy (NCBI): domain Eukaryota; kingdom Viridiplantae; phylum Streptophyta; class Magnoliopsida; order Gentianales; family Rubiaceae; genus Coffea; species Coffea arabica. Next base: position 36,709,403 of record NC_092313.1, read on the forward strand.
CCACACGGCGTGTTGGCTTACAAAAAATTAAGCAGCCCGTTACAAAGGGAAGCAAACTCCTCTAGTATCCTCCTCCAAAACAAAAGAAATTCCTTCATCTTTTTTTATCTAGACCTGACCTTAATCCACTTAATATTTTCATGTATGGATATAGTTTTAATTTTGTTTATCCGAGCCTGGTTCGGACACGCTTAAACTAATCAAAAAAATGGGTAGAATACGAAATATTGAGTTTCGTCCCGGGTTCGATCCGAACTCATTTGAATAAGTAATTATTTTGATAATATATTTGAGTTTTTAATATTTGTTTGGATCCTTTAGAGACTGTAATTTGTAGGCATTATAATAATTATCTAAAATAATTTTTGATTTTTAATTGAAGTTTATGGTGTGCAATTAATGTTTGTTTAGAAATAAATTTTCTTCATTGCTTTGCCTTATTTTTTTAGGCTGTATATATCCTACCAATACCTCGACCTAACCCGACACAGATCCAGAAGAATAAGTTCAAGACTCGTTGGGTATTCGGGTTGAATCCAATACAAGTATATCTAAGCGGAGTTTAGATCCGAGTTCGAAATATTCAATTTTAATTCAGACCCGACTCGATTACAGTTCTATCTAATTTTGAAAAAAAAAATTAAAATAAAATTGGCTCTCTTCTTGGTCACCCCACGAATATAAATGCTTTCCTGGGTTCTTCCCCCAACCAGAAAAGATGCCTTCCTTCTCTCTCCACTCCACCCCCACTTCCAACCCGCAACCTCATCTCCACCTTCCTCCGCTGCATTGCTCCCTCCGCCCTACCCCTTTCCTCCCACTACTCCATTCCATTCCCCCCGCCACCACCCTTTCCCTTTCCCTTTCCTTTAAAATTCACTCCACCAACAATGTCCTTCCCACCACGAACTTTATCTCTCCCTTCTTCTTCCGTCCCATTTAAACTTTGGACTCTACGATGTTTTGTCAGGATAAGGATGGAATCTGCTACTGTGCCACCAAATGTACTTGCTGTGATCACGTCAGTGGCACTAGTATGTTATTTGGTATTTTTATGGGTTGAAGTGGAAAGAGATGTCCAATGGTGAACGAATAGTGGCGTATACCAGTGTTCTTGACCCCTTTTTCTGTATATCACTTATTTTTTGTTTTTTAAAGATTTGTTTTGGATTTTTTTGGCTGATTTTTTGTTATTTTAATTCAGGGGTATTTGTCCTACCATACACCGAAGGATTTGTCGGAGGCGTTGCTTAATGTCGTGCGGCTAATCAATTCTAAAAAAATAGAACATTTGCAATCATCCCTGGTGGTCTTGTGTTCTTCAGGGCATTGTGGCTTTTAAACTAATTTGTATGCGAAAAATAAATATATTTATAAATGGTTGATTTGGAATTTGATTTATAACTTACCTTGATTTTAGGTTGTTCTTTTATTTTTTTGGTTTCCTTGTAGTTTATGATTTGTTGTGTTGGTGTTGATCGCGGATTTGATGCGATTAGAGTAGTAAATGATGCGGTGACATATGATTCTACTATTTTATTGTTAGTTTTGCTTTTAAAAGTATGCGAATTTCGTCCTCTATGTGCAACAAGTATTGCTTTCAATTGTATGCAATATTTTTCTAAGTATTGAATTAAAATATTAAATTGATGTTTTGCAACAAAGTGGAGGCGGAAAGAAGGTGGACAGTAACTAATGAAATGACGCTGAGAAAATTGTCACAATGACGTTAGTTTAATCCTTTCTTTTGCTTTTGCTTTGATTGATTTAAGCTGAAAAGAGGTTAAGCTATTGATACTTTATACCAATTACATGTTGTCAACTCTGCTTAACTATGGTCAACATGATCTTAACCTTTATTTTATAAAACTAATGACTCAACACTAACTAATTAACCACCTGCTATTTGCTGGAAATAGCGAAATGCACATTGCTTCAATATTTCAAACAAATGACACATAATAGTCATAAGTCAAAATATTGACAAGTTATGGAAAACTACTCCAAATCAAGGAAGGGATCCAGATTTGTTGAGTTTCAAAGGATCAACCGCTTTTTTATCTCGAATCATCTTTAGAATTTGACGCCATTGATCACATGCTCGTATCAAGTTGCCTTGTATAGAAAGTTGTAGAAAGAGGACTTACTGTAGAATTATCTGAAAACATGTATAGCTTTCTTAGCTTGCTCATGAATTGGCCAATCCCCCTCATTTGTAACCAATCTTGTGGAGGTGTTCACAAGTGCAATACAAGTTTTTCTTCACTTCCAACATTTTTCTTCTTTGTTCTCTGCTTTAGATTCCGCACATTTTCGTACACTTAGTGTTTATACTGAACAACCAAACCGTTCATAATTTAAATCTTGAACGATCGCTAGTACCACACGGCGTGTTGGCTTACAAAAAATTAAGCAGCCCGTTACAAAGGGAAGCAAACTCCTCTAGTATCCTCCTCCAAAACAAAAGAAATTCCTTCATCTTTTTTTATCTAGACCTGACCTTAATCCACTTAATATTTTCATGTATGGATATAGTTTTAATTTTGTTTATCCGAGCCTGGTTCGGACACGCTTAAACTAATCAAAAAAATGGGTAGAATACGAAATATTGAGTTTCGTCCCGGGTTCGATCCGAACTCATTTGAATAAGTAATTATTTTGATAATATATTTGAGTTTTTAATATTTGTTTGGATCCTTTAGAGACTGTAATTTGTAGGCATTATAATAATTATCTAAAATAATTTTTGATTTTTAATTGAAGTTTATGGTGTGCAATTAATGTTTGTTTAGAAATAAATTTTCTTCATTGCTTTGCCTTATTTTTTTAGGCTGTATATATCCTACCAATACCTCGACCTAACCCGACACAGATCCAGAAGAATAAGTTCAAGACTCGTTGGGTATTCGGGTTGAATCCAATACAAGTATATCTAAGCGGAGTTTAGATCCGAGTTCGAAATATTCAATTTTAATTCAGACCCGACTCGATTACAGTTCTATCTAATTTTGAAAAAAAAAATTAAAATAAAATTGGCTCTCTTCTTGGTCACCCCACGAATATAAATGCTTTCCTGGGTTCTTCCCCCAACCAGAAAAGATGCCTTCCTTCTCTCTCCACTCCACCCCCACTTCCAACCCGCAACCTCATCTCCACCTTCCTCCGCTGCATTGCTCCCTCCGCCCTACCCCTTTCCTCCCACTACTCCATTCCATTCCCCCCGCCACCACCCTTTCCCTTTCCCTTTCCTTTAAAATTCACTCCACCAACAATGTCCTTCCCACCACGAACTTTATCTCTCCCTTCTTCTTCCGTCCCATTTAAACTTTGGACTCTACGATGTTTTGTCAGGATAAGGATGGAATCTGCTACTGTGCCACCAAATGTACTTGCTGTGATCACGTCAGTGGCACTAGTATGTTATTTGGTATTTTTATGGGTTGAAGTGGAAAGAGATGTCCAATGGTGAACGAATAGTGGCGTATACCAGTGTTCTTGACCCCTTTTTCTGTATATCACTTATTTTTTGTTTTTTAAAGATTTGTTTTGGATTTTTTTGGCTGATTTTTTGTTATTTTAATTCAGGGGTATTTGTCCTACCATACACCGAAGGATTTGTCGGAGGCGTTGCTTAATGTCGTGCGGCTAATCAATTCTAAAAAAATAGAACATTTGCAATCATCCCTGGTGGTCTTGTGTTCTTCAGGGCATTGTGGCTTTTAAACTAATTTGTATGCGAAAAATAAATATATTTATAAATGGTTGATTTGGAATTTGATTTATAACTTACCTTGATTTTAGGTTGTTCTTTTATTTTTTTGGTTTCCTTGTAGTTTATGATTTGTTGTGTTGGTGTTGATCGCGGATTTGATGCGATTAGAGTAGTAAATGATGCGGTGACATATGATTCTACTATTTTATTGTTAGTTTTGCTTTTAAAAGTATGCGAATTTCGTCCTCTATGTGCAACAAGTATTGCTTTCAATTGTATGCAATATTTTTCTAAGTATTGAATTAAAATATTAAATTGATGTTTTGCAACAAAGTGGAGGCGGAAAGAAGGTGGACAGTAACTAATGAAATGACGCTGAGAAAATTGTCACAATGACGTTAGTTTAATCCTTTCTTTTGCTTTTGCTTTGATTGATTTAAGCTGAAAAGAGGTTAAGCTATTGATACTTTATACCAATTACATGTTGTCAACTCTGCTTAACTATGGTCAACATGATCTTAACCTTTATTTTATAAAACTAATGACTCAACACTAACTAATTAACCACCTGCTATTTGCTGGAAATAGCGAAATGCACATTGCTTCAATATTTCAAACAAATGACACATAATAGTCATAAGTCAAAATATTGACAAGTTATGGAAAACTACTCCAAATCAAGGAAGGGATCCAGATTTGTTGAGTTTCAAAGGATCAACCGCTTTTTTATCTCGAATCATCTTTAGAATTTGACGCCATTGATCACATGCTCGTATCAAGTTGCCTTGTATAGAAAGTTGTAGAAAGAGGACTTACTGTAGAATTATCTGAAAACATGTATAGCTTTCTTAGCTTGCTCATGAATTGGCCAATCCCCCTCATTTGTAACCAATCTTGTGGAGGTGTTCACAAGTGCAATACAAGTTTTTCTTCACTTCCAACATTTTTCTTCTTTGTTCTCTGCTTTAGATTCCGCACATTTTCGTACACTTAGTGTTTATACTGAACAACCAAACCGTTCATAATTTAAATCTTGAACGATCGCTAGTACCACACGGCGTGTTGGCTTACAAAAAATTAAGCAGCCCGTTACAAAGGGAAGCAAACTCCTCTAGTATCCTCCTCCAAAACAAAAGAAATTCCTTCATCTTTTTTTATCTAGACCTGACCTTAATCCACTTAATATTTTCATGTATGGATATAGTTTTAATTTTGTTTATCCGAGCCTGGTTCGGACACGCTTAAACTAATCAAAAAAATGGGTAGAATACGAAATATTGAGTTTCGTCCCGGGTTCGATCCGAACTCATTTGAATAAGTAATTATTTTGATAATATATTTGAGTTTTTAATATTTGTTTGGATCCTTTAGAGACTGTAATTTGTAGGCATTATAATAATTATCTAAAATAATTTTTGATTTTTAATTGAAGTTTATGGTGTGCAATTAATGTTTGTTTAGAAATAAATTTTCTTCATTGCTTTGCCTTATTTTTTTAGGCTGTATATATCCTACCAATACCTCGACCTAACCCGACACAGATCCAGAAGAATAAGTTCAAGACTCGTTGGGTATTCGGGTTGAATCCAATACAAGTATATCTAAGCGGAGTTTAGATCCGAGTTCGAAATATTCAATTTTAATTCAGACCCGACTCGATTACAGTTCTATCTAATTTTGAAAAAAAAAATTAAAATAAAATTGGCTCTCTTCTTGGTCACCCCACGAATATAAATGCTTTCCTGGGTTCTTCCCCCAACCAGAAAAGATGCCTTCCTTCTCTCTCCACTCCACCCCCACTTCCAACCCGCAACCTCATCTCCACCTTCCTCCGCTGCATTGCTCCCTCCGCCCTACCCCTTTCCTCCCACTACTCCATTCCATTCCCCCCGCCACCACCCTTTCCCTTTCCCTTTCCTTTAAAATTCACTCCACCAACAATGTCCTTCCCACCACGAACTTTATCTCTCCCTTCTTCTTCCGTCCCATTTAAACTTTGGACTCTACGATGTTTTGTCAGGATAAGGATGGAATCTGCTACTGTGCCACCAAATGTACTTGCTGTGATCACGTCAGTGGCACTAGTATGTTATTTGGTATTTTTATGGGTTGAAGTGGAAAGAGATGTCCAATGGTGAACGAATAGTGGCGTATACCAGTGTTCTTGACCCCTTTTTCTGTATATCACTTATTTTTTGTTTTTTAAAGATTTGTTTTGGATTTTTTTGGCTGATTTTTTGTTATTTTAATTCAGGGGTATTTGTCCTACCATACACCGAAGGATTTGTCGGAGGCGTTGCTTAATGTCGTGCGGCTAATCAATTCTAAAAAAATAGAACATTTGCAATCATCCCTGGTGGTCTTGTGTTCTTCAGGGCATTGTGGCTTTTAAACTAATTTGTATGCGAAAAATAAATATATTTATAAATGGTTGATTTGGAATTTGATTTATAACTTACCTTGATTTTAGGTTGTTCTTTTATTTTTTTGGTTTCCTTGTAGTTTATGATTTGTTGTGTTGGTGTTGATCGCGGATTTGATGCGATTAGAGTAGTAAATGATGCGGTGACATATGATTCTACTATTTTATTGTTAGTTTTGCTTTTAAAAGTATGCGAATTTCGTCCTCTATGTGCAACAAGTATTGCTTTCAATTGTATGCAATATTTTTCTAAGTATTGAATTAAAATATTAAATTGATGTTTTGCAACAAAGTGGAGGCGGAAAGAAGGTGGACAGTAACTAATGAAATGACGCTGAGAAAATTGTCACAATGACGTTAGTTTAATCCTTTCTTTTGCTTTTGCTTTGATTGATTTAAGCTGAAAAGAGGTTAAGCTATTGATACTTTATACCAATTACATGTTGTCAACTCTGCTTAACTATGGTCAACATGATCTTAACCTTTATTTTATAAAACTAATGACTCAACACTAACTAATTAACCACCTGCTATTTGCTGGAAATAGCGAAATGCACATTGCTTCAATATTTCAAACAAATGACACATAATAGTCATAAGTCAAAATATTGACAAGTTATGGAAAACTACTCCAAATCAAGGAAGGGATCCAGATTTGTTGAGTTTCAAAGGATCAACCGCTTTTTTATCTCGAATCATCTTTAGAATTTGACGCCATTGATCACATGCTCGTATCAAGTTGCCTTGTATAGAAAGTTGTAGAAAGAGGACTTACTGTAGAATTATCTGAAAACATGTATAGCTTTCTTAGCTTGCTCATGAATTGGCCAATCCCCCTCATTTGTAACCAATCTTGTGGAGGTGTTCACAAGTGCAATACAAGTTTTTCTTCACTTCCAACATTTTTCTTCTTTGTTCTCTGCTTTAGATTCCGCACATTTTCGTACACTTAGTGTTTATACTGAACAACCAAACCGTTCATAATTTAAATCTTGAACGATCGCTAGTACCACACGGCGTGTTGGCTTACAAAAAATTAAGCAGCCCGTTACAAAGGGAAGCAAACTCCTCTAGTATCCTCCTCCAAAACAAAAGAAATTCCTTCATCTTTTTTTATCTAGACCTGACCTTAATCCACTTAATATTTTCATGTATGGATATAGTTTTAATTTTGTTTATCCGAGCCTGGTTCGGACACGCTTAAACTAATCAAAAAAATGGGTAGAATACGAAATATTGAGTTTCGTCCCGGGTTCGATCCGAACTCATTTGAATAAGTAATTATTTTGATAATATATTTGAGTTTTTAATATTTGTTTGGATCCTTTAGAGACTGTAATTTGTAGGCATTATAATAATTATCTAAAATAATTTTTGATTTTTAATTGAAGTTTATGGTGTGCAATTAATGTTTGTTTAGAAATAAATTTTCTTCATTGCTTTGCCTTATTTTTTTAGGCTGTATATATCCTACCAATACCTCGACCTAACCCGACACAGATCCAGAAGAATAAGTTCAAGACTCGTTGGGTATTCGGGTTGAATCCAATACAAGTATATCTAAGCGGAGTTTAGATCCGAGTTCGAAATATTCAATTTTAATTCAGACCCGACTCGATTACAGTTCTATCTAATTTTGAAAAAAAAAATTAAAATAAAATTGGCTCTCTTCTTGGTCACCCCACGAATATAAATGCTTTCCTGGGTTCTTCCCCCAACCAGAAAAGATGCCTTCCTTCTCTCTCCACTCCACCCCCACTTCCAACCCGCAACCTCATCTCCACCTTCCTCCGCTGCATTGCTCCCTCCGCCCTACCCCTTTCCTCCCACTACTCCATTCCATTCCCCCCGCCACCACCCTTTCCCTTTCCCTTTCCTTTAAAATTCACTCCACCAACAATGTCCTTCCCACCACGAACTTTATCTCTCCCTTCTTCTTCCGTCCCATTTAAACTTTGGACTCTACGATGTTTTGTCAGGATAAGGATGGAATCTGCTACTGTGCCACCAAATGTACTTGCTGTGATCACGTCAGTGGCACTAGTATGTTATTTGGTATTTTTATGGGTTGAAGTGGAAAGAGATGTCCAATGGTGAACGAATAGTGGCGTATACCAGTGTTCTTGACCCCTTTTTCTGTATATCACTTATTTTTTGTTTTTTAAAGATTTGTTTTGGATTTTTTTGGCTGATTTTTTGTTATTTTAATTCAGGGGTATTTGTCCTACCATACACCGAAGGATTTGTCGGAGGCGTTGCTTAATGTCGTGCGGCTAATCAATTCTAAAAAAATAGAACATTTGCAATCATCCCTGGTGGTCTTGTGTTCTTCAGGGCATTGTGGCTTTTAAACTAATTTGTATGCGAAAAATAAATATATTTATAAATGGTTGATTTGGAATTTGATTTATAACTTACCTTGATTTTAGGTTGTTCTTTTATTTTTTTGGTTTCCTTGTAGTTTATGATTTGTTGTGTTGGTGTTGATCGCGGATTTGATGCGATTAGAGTAGTAAATGATGCGGTGACATATGATTCTACTATTTTATTGTTAGTTTTGCTTTTAAAAGTATGCGAATTTCGTCCTCTATGTGCAACAAGTATTGCTTTCAATTGTATGCAATATTTTTCTAAGTATTGAATTAAAATATTAAATTGATGTTTTGCAACAAAGTGGAGGCGGAAAGAAGGTGGACAGTAACTAATGAAATGACGCTGAGAAAATTGTCACAATGACGTTAGTTTAATCCTTTCTTTTGCTTTTGCTTTGATTGATTTAAGCTGAAAAGAGGTTAAGCTATTGATACTTTATACCAATTACATGTTGTCAACTCTGCTTAACTATGGTCAACATGATCTTAACCTTTATTTTATAAAACTAATGACTCAACACTAACTAATTAACCACCTGCTATTTGCTGGAAATAGCGAAATGCACATTGCTTCAATATTTCAAACAAATGACACATAATAGTCATAAGTCAAAATATTGACAAGTTATGGAAAACTACTCCAAATCAAGGAAGGGATCCAGATTTGTTGAGTTTCAAAGGATCAACCGCTTTTTTATCTCGAATCATCTTTAGAATTTGACGCCATTGATCACATGCTCGTATCAAGTTGCCTTGTATAGAAAGTTGTAGAAAGAGGACTTACTGTAGAATTATCTGAAAACATGTATAGCTTTCTTAGCTTGCTCATGAATTGGCCAATCCCCCTCATTTGTAACCAATCTTGTGGAGGTGTTCACAAGTGCAATACAAGTTTTTCTTCACTTCCAACATTTTTCTTCTTTGTTCTCTGCTTTAGATTCCGCACATTTTCGTACACTTAGTGTTTATACTGAACAACCAAACCGTTCATAATTTAAATCTTGAACGATCGCTAGTACCACACGGCGTGTTGGCTTACAAAAAATTAAGCAGCCCGTTACAAAGGGAAGCAAACTCCTCTAGTATCCTCCTCCAAAACAAAAGAAATTCCTTCATCTTTTTTTATCTAGACCTGACCTTAATCCACTTAATATTTTCATGTATGGATATAGTTTTAATTTTGTTTATCCGAGCCTGGTTCGGACACGCTTAAACTAATCAAAAAAATGGGTAGAATACGAAATATTGAGTTTCGTCCCGGGTTCGATCCGAACTCATTTGAATAAGTAATTATTTTGATAATATATTTGAGTTTTTAATATTTGTTTGGATCCTTTAGAGACTGTAATTTGTAGGCATTATAATAATTATCTAAAATAATTTTTGATTTTTAATTGAAGTTTATGGTGTGCAATTAATGTTTGTTTAGAAATAAATTTTCTTCATTGCTTTGCCTTATTTTTTTAGGCTGTATATATCCTACCAATACCTCGACCTAACCCGACACAGATCCAGAAGAATAAGTTCAAGACTCGTTGGGTATTCGGGTTGAATCCAATACAAGTATATCTAAGCGGAGTTTAGATCCGAGTTCGAAATATTCAATTTTAATTCAGACCCGACTCGATTACAGTTCTATCTAATTTTGAAAAAAAAAATTAAAATAAAATTGGCTCTCTTCTTGGTCACCCCACGAATATAAATGCTTTCCTGGGTTCTTCCCCCAACCAGAAAAGATGCCTTCCTTCTCTCTCCACTCCACCCCCACTTCCAACCCGCAACCTCATCTCCACCTTCCTCCGCTGCATTGCTCCCTCCGCCCTACCCCTTTCCTCCCACTACTCCATTCCATTCCCCCCGCCACCACCCTTTCCCTTTCCCTTTCCTTTAAAATTCACTCCACCAACAATGTCCTTCCCACCACGAACTTTATCTCTCCCTTCTTCTTCCGTCCCATTTAAACTTTGGACTCTACGATGTTTTGTCAGGATAAGGATGGAATCTGCTACTGTGCCACCAAATGTACTTGCTGTGATCACGTCAGTGGCACTAGTATGTTATTTGGTATTTTTATGGGTTGAAGTGGAAAGAGATGTCCAATGGTGAACGAATAGTGGCGTATACCAGTGTTCTTGACCCCTTTTTCGGTATATCACTTATTTTTTGTTTTTTAAAGATTTGTTTTGGATTTTTTTGGCTGATTTTTTGTTATTTTAATTCAGGGGTATTTGTCCTACCATACACCGAAGGATTTGTCGGAGGCGTTGCTTAATGTCGTGCGGCTAATCAATTCTAAAAAAATAGAACATTTGCAATCATCCCTGGTGGTCTTGTGTTCTTCAGGGCATTGTGGCTTTTAAACTAATTTGTATGCGAAAAATAAATATATTTATAAATGGTTGATTTGGAATTTGATTTATAACTTACCTTGATTTTAGGTTGTTCTTTTATTTTTTTGGTTTCCTTGTAGTTTATGATTTGTTGTGTTGGTGTTGATCGCGGATTTGATGCGATTAGAGTAGTAAATGATGCGGTGACATATGATTCTACTATTTTATTGTTAGTTTTGCTTTTAAAAGTATGCGAATTTCGTCCTCTATGTGCAACAAGTATTGCTTTCAATTGTATGCAATATTTTTCTAAGTATTGAATTAAAATATTAAATTGATGTTTTGCAACAAAGTGGAGGCGGAAAGAAGGTGGACAGTAACTAATGAAATGACGCTGAGAAAATTGTCACAATGACGTTAGTTTAATCCTTTCTTTTGCTTTTGCTTTGATTGATTTAAGCTGAAAAGAGGTTAAGCTATTGATACTTTATACCAATTACATGTTGTCAACTCTGCTTAACTATGGTCAACATGATCTTAACCTTTATTTTATAAAACTAATGACTCAACACTAACTAATTAACCACCTGCTATTTGCTGGAAATAGCGAAATGCACATTGCTTCAATATTTCAAACAAATGACACATAATAGTCATAAGTCAAAATATTGACAAGTTATGGAAAACTACTCCAAATCAAGGAAGGGATCCAGATTTGTTGAGTTTCAAAGGATCAACCGCTTTTTTATCTCGAATCATCTTTAGAATTTGACGCCATTGATCACATGCTCGTATCAAGTTGCCTTGTATAGAAAGTTGTAGAAAGAGGACTTACTGTAGAATTATCTGAAAACATGTATAGCTTTCTTAGCTTGCTCATGAATTGGCCAATCCCCCTCATTTGTAACCAATCTTGTGGAGGTGTTCACAAGTGCAATACAAGTTTTTCTTCACTTCCAACATTTTTCTTCTTTGTTCTC